>NW_019721516.1:606747-607657 GCF_002891405.2 Cryptotermes secundus | reverse complement strand
GAAACCGCTCCGTCAGCAAATATGTCGAGATCTTTACCCACCACGTTGGTAGCAAGGGCGCACCGAGAAGAGGGACAGTGTCTTTTTGAGGGACGAACGCTAAAAGTAGAGAAGTCTCGAACATGGCAATAATAATAATAATAATGGTTTATTAGTCTATTAATTGCCGATCACAGTGGCCGCGCGATCTAAGACATTGACTGTCTTCACCTGCTCGAACACTGGTGGCGTGGGTTCGAATCCCACTCGAGGCATGGATGTCTGTTTGCGTTTATTCTCGCGTTTGTGTTGTCCTGTGTAGGTAGCGGCCTTGCGACGGGCTGATCACCCTTCCACAGAGCCCTACCGTCTGTATAAAAGAGTTTATGGAACTGAAGAAGAGGCCAGGGCCCAACAAAGGGCTGTAGAGCCATTGGTGAATGAATGAAGTGCGCCAAATTGACGAATCTTACGGTGACGAGTCTGAAGATTAATTCTTTGTTGTTTTGACGCCATGTAGTCTCGTAGTTCGTCATTAATATTTCTAAGGTACCTGCTACCTTCATACTCACTGCAGAGAAATCCTGTGTTTGAGTTTCTCCTCAGGGAGCTGATATCAAGACTGATCTTCCCCTGTTTCTCCAACAAAACGCACGAAAAATTAATATTATACTCAGAATATGGAGGAGGTAGTAGTTTCCTCCGAAACGTCGATAAGCTCCTATCAGATTACGTGATATCACATAACAGGAAATTTGAATTTTATATCACTTTATGAAGGGGGCACGCGGTAGCGTATTTGGTTGAGGCACTATGCTACAAGCCGGAAGGTCGCGGGTTCAAGTCCCGCTGAGGCCATTGGATTTTTTCAGTTGACCTAATCCTTCCGGCCGCACTATGGCCTTGGAGTCGACTCAGCCTCTAACAGAAA
>NW_019721516.1:514000-606694 GCF_002891405.2 Cryptotermes secundus | reverse complement strand
CCCGTTCAGCCAGCGAAGCTGGCAGGGGTTCCCGATACTTCCCCATCTAATTTTGCTCAGAGGTCTCCTAGAGACATGAGGATCTTTTACGTGCCGTAAATCTACGACACGTGACCCACGGCTTAAAGTCCCTCCCGGAGGACTTGTTCCCTGAATTTTTCCGCCCTTAAAAATTCCACGACCTCCGCCGGGTTTGAACCCGCGTACCTTGAGTCATGAGGTGGTAACGTTACCCCTAGACTACGAAGGCCGCTCTACTTTTACTTATTACTTTATAAATTGGATGCCAAAATACAGTTATTTATTTTCAAAATAGGATCATTTTGTGTAGAGTTACATTTTAAAATTTTAGGTTCTGAAATCAGTACACTTCGGCCACTCTCGTGATTACCTGACATGCTGCATTTCTCGTAAACTCTTTCCTTATATCTTCATCCCATTCGAGTTTGAACATAAGGGTCGTAATGGCAGTGTATTACATTGCTATACTAGCATATGATACGTCCATCAGTTCCGCTTGAATGCTGCTCTATGGCTGTGTATAACTACACGTGGTGCCCCCTCGCTTTGGTTGCTATAATCCTGAACAATATTACCTCAACTTAAACCATGAAAACGAACGGAAGTGTCCTGTTTTTATACCATATCACGGTATATTACAGTTGCCACACGATCTCTCAGTTATACCACATGTTATAGAAGTAGTTTGAAATATTGGATATGGAGTGAACCCCCCCCACACACACACACACACACTTTCTCCGTGCATTTTTTTTTTTAATTTTGTTCATGCCTTGCCCCTTGTCACGCGATACGGGCATTAAACGCGCAAGCAAGAGAAATGGCCGTGACTGCTAAGTCAATTCATCATAATTGATTCTTGTGTCATGAATCGCTTGTCAGGCAGCGCTGTCGCTCTCCTCGTGCAGACAATGGAATATGGAACGTAACAATGTTAATTGCTCACCACGTGGATTGTAATACCGCTAACTTAGTGTCTGTCATCTTTCGTTATGTTTTAGTGTCATGATTGATGGGCGCAAACACGAAACCTATCCGAATTACATGGGGGATCTCGCTTTCTGCAGTCCATTTCAAGTATCCATACACAACACATTGAACCGAGTGCCGTGTCTTGAACCTTGGAAGTTTCTTTGCTGACACCGTATCGGTCACCGTGTCCGAAACTAACCCCATGGTGCCACGCCTTTCTTGAGAAGCTAATAGTCAAGAAATTCCCCATCTTTTATAGGACTTAAATTTACATTATTTCAGCCAGCACGCGGTAGCGTTGTTGGTTGAGGCACTATGCTACAAGCCGGCAGGTCGCGGGTTTGAGTCCTGATGAGATAGGTTTTTTTTTTTCAATTTTCCTAATCCTTCCAGCAGCACTATGACCCTGGGATGGACTCAGCCACCAATAGAAATGACTACCAGGAATCTTCCTGGGGGGGGGTAAAGGGCTTCCGGCGCATAAGGCTGACAACCTTACAGCCATCTGGGAAACTCTACGTCTCACAATCCTATGGGTCTTCACGACCTGTTACAGGGATACCTTTACCTTTACATTACTTCACACATACCACCACAGGTATGAAACTCGTGTGTGTTTGCAACTCTTTGCAGACCTTCATGTTCGTAAGTGTGTTTTTGTATGTAGTGTATGTTTGTATTCCTTTATGTATAGTGTGGCATGTAGACCCGTTGGTAGGCAACGATATCGAAATAAGCAACTATACAACAGCCGTTGCTAAGTAATGACTATACAGACAACGGCTGTTGCTAGGCAGTAGCTGAGTAGCGATCACATGGGAACTCCAGTAGACACGAACGCAACATTGGCACAGAAACAGAGGAACGGCGTTCTCTGTGCGGTTCTTGCCAAGATGTTATAAATAAGACAGTAGTTTTTTTTTTGCTAGTGGGGTGGGACTAAGTCCCTTGTACTGCGGCCACTTCTGGCCTATTGTACCAGCCCCAGATGATAGGTGAGGGTGATTGTGGAGCAATTGGTGGAATGAAGATTGGCAGGGGAAACCGAAGCACTCGGAGAAAACCTGCCCCAGCGCCACTTTGTCCACCACAAATCCTATTTGACCAGACCCGGGATCGAACCCGGGCCGCCGCGGTGGGAAGCCAGCGACTAAGCTCTTGAGCTGTGGTGTGGCCCAAGACAGTAGTTACTGGGTTGTTGGTGAGTTAGTGACGGCTACAGTTCAGTCGTGAGCTGTTGCTGTGAGAATCAGGTAGCTGAACCCGGGGACCCAGAGGACGGGGAATGTCCGCCTTTGGCAGCCGCAACCAAGCACCACCAGTGAACACGTGACTGTGGACACTAATGCGCGTGTGTGTGGTAGTGAACTGTAAAGTGTAGTCACGCGCTGTGTCAAGGAGTCCAATACTCCGGTCATCAATCCATACGCCGTCTGTAGTCACTCCATACACGTGACAATACATATATAATATGTAAAAGGTAAACATCTCCCTGTTCTTATATAATTAAGCACCACGCCATGAAGACGTACGAGTATGTAGATATGGCTTCACCATTCTTGACCTCGGAACTAGACGTCAGTAAGTGGTCAGATTCACTCCCCGGCCGCTTTACCCCCGGGAAAGAGAGCCCTGTATCCATTGCATAGGAGGCTGGATATTCCTCAGAGCCGGTTTCGACGCTGTGCAGAAGACAACATTTCTTGCCAGGAATCGAACCACTTCATGAAGATGTATGGGACAGTAATCATATAGTTGTACGCATTCTTTACCTCTGATTATATGGAGAGGTGAGCGGCAGCTTCACGTGCTGGTCGCGTTATCCCCGGGGACAGCATTTCCATCCGACCATCCGATAGGAGGCTGGGTGGACCCCAGAGCCGATCTGAATGCTGCATAGAAGAGCACTCTCTTGCCTCTGACGACAGAACAGTAGACTCTAATGTCACATAATATAAATTGAACATCAAACGGAATTACTGAACTGTAACTCATAAAAAGTATCGTACCATGATTCCTTGCTCGTCCAGCCCTTAGCCTAATATCTCTACCGACTGAGATATCCGGCAGCCGTATGGACAAGGAATCAGCAAATATGTCACAAATAGAAGTAAAACAGCTACAATGGACGTAATAAGTTTTCTATGTGTATCGCTAGGTAGGAGCACAGTCTAGCTTCATGATAGTCTCGGTAGCAGACGCACATGCGCATGTTCAGACCCTGGTTTCAGTAGTTAAAATGGCAACCGTGCCTGAGTATACCATCGAAGAATAGTGTATCTGTTGTGCATTTTATTTGGGCAGAAGGACGCAATGCAAAGAATATTCATAAAGAAATGTTTCCCGCATACGATGGGAAGTGTTTGTCATGTAAAGCGGTTCACAACTGGGTGGCAAACGTTTCGCTGATAACAAAGAGGTTAAAACAGAGGCGTGGGAATGGCTGAGACAACAGTCAAAAGACTTCTGTGCTGCGGAACAAATGTATCAATGTTGGTGGAGGATATGTCGGGAAATAAATGTTTTTCCCAAGTTCGATTACCACATGCTTTACGTTTTATATCAATTTGTGACCTGTTTACTGAGTCTCCTTCGAATGTATGTATGTGATCATCTTCATAGTTTAGGCCATGCGTGGCCTCCTCCGTCCTCTTCAACAGTATGCTGCTCCCTCCGTGTTAACCATGGACATGCTACGTTTCGTCTCCTTCTTGGGTTGTATTCGGAATCCGTCTCTCCTCTATTCGTATCACGTGATATTTCCATCGTGATATGGATTATGGGATTCTGTCATTTAGTTGAAAGATGTCCAGTTCTACTCTGATTTTAGTATTTCTTATTTGGTCCTTCCATAAGCAGTCTGCCACAGTCCTCAAGAATTTCATTTCTGCAGTTCCAATTCCCCCCCCTCCCCAGTGGACCATATTTCAGATCCGTATATAAGTATAGTTAACGCCATAGTTTCACAAAACTTTTATGTGTGTATCTTCCCTTCTTATTCAGTGTTCTTATTGTGCTGCACATTTGATTAAATATATTCATTTTTGTATCTAAATCTCTGTTGTTTGTCACCGTAATTGTGTACCCTGTCGATCACAGTGGCCACGCGGTCAAAGACATGAACAGTCTTCGCTCGCGCGAACGCTGGATTCGTGGGTTCGAATCGCACTTAATGCATGGATGTTTGGTATGTGTGTATGTTTATTCTGTGTTTGTGTTGTCCTGTGTGTAGGTAGCGGCCTTGTGACGGGCTGATCCCCCGTTCAAGGAATCCTACCGTCTATGTATAGGATTAAGAAACTGAAAATCGGCGAAGGTCCAACAAAAGACTGTAGAGCCATAGGTAGTGGGTGGGTGGGTGGTTAGATAGATATAATTTTATACCATAAATAATTAAAACTGTTTACTTGTTCTCTTGTATTAATATTTATCGCTGTTTAGTCCTTGCATTCATCTTTCCTTTCATGGTCTTTACCTTTGTCTCATTTAGGGAAATCTTCAGATCAGGCTAACTAGCTGTATGCTGTTCAGTGTATATATGCTCCTTGCAGTTCATGTTCTGTGCTTGCCACGGTCACCCCGTTATTCTCGAATAAGATTTTATTTAGAACTGGTTAGTTAGTTATTAGAGAGGGTGGGTTTCCCCATGCACTTAGACCTGTAGTGGTCCATTGTGCTTCCCTCTATGATTTCTACCAGTATCTATATCCTTACCGGTACTGGTGCTTACCATCAGTCCCGCCCAGCCAGCGAGACCGGCTCTACTAGCTGAGAGGTATCTATAATGCTTCCCCCATCTACCGGAGGTATTAGTGACTGCTGTTGGGCGGCAAACGTCCTCAATTTTGCTCAGTGACCTCCTTTGGAGGTATGAGGTTCTTTTACGTGCCGTAAAGCTACGACACGGGACCCACGGCTTAAAGTCCCTCCCGGAGGACTTGTTCCCTGCATTTTTCCGCCATTGAAAATTCGACGACCTCCGCCGGGTATTTGAACCCGCGTACTACGAGTCATGAGGTGGGAACATTACCTCTAGACTACGGAGGCCGCTTATTTAGAACTAAGTCCTGTGCTAAAACATTTCGTTTGATCACTTGCAGCCATTGTTTGACGATTTTGGCAAGGTAAATATTGAACAGTATCGGTTATAAAGTGGTGCCCCGTCCAATTCCTTTATTAATTTCTGTAGGAGTACAGTGTATGTATGTATTCATGCTTAAAGCGCTGCCCTTGTGCTGTTCCTAAATATCGGCAAGTGGTTTGCCGGCTGTGTGGGTGTGTGTTCCTGAGACGCGCAATGCTGAAGCTGAGAGAAGTCATTACGAGCAGACGGGCTCTGCTGTCTACCACAAGTTATATTCTTACAGAAGGAGCACCGGTTTTTTATCTTCCTGTTTCCTGAGTCTGGCATTCATTTCCACGCTCGTTCTTTCCGTTCCCTGTGCTTGTTTCGTTTTTCGGACAATTGGTCTTTCTCTCTTTCGCTTTATTTTTCTTTATTTTTTTATTGTATCTCCCAATTTCTTTGCTTTGTTTTGGTTTAATCAGGCAGCAGTAACAGACACTTCACATGAAGATCTCCGTAGCATCTTGAACGCAACTCACACTTAACTATCGAAATATTAATCGGAGTGAAAAATATTTGCAGAACAGCAGTTTGGAGAGAAATAAAACACACGTATTATTCCCAATAGACATTTTCCGTAAGTTTTTTTCAATGTCCAGGATAAGCAAAAGAAAGTAAACGAGGCAGAATTATTATGCTGTACATACATTTCCTGACCTGGTTCACTCATTAATTCTTCTTTTCTGTTTGCCTCCCTTTTTCTTTCTATTTTTATTTTATTATTCCGTCTGTTTTCTTTCTCTCATTTTCTTGCCTTGCTTTCTTTTGTTCTTTTTATCTTCTTTAATTTCCTTCTCTCTTTACATCTTCCTACATTCCTGCCTCGTTTCACGCCTTTCTTTCCCTTGTATTTTTACGAACTGTGACATCATCACATCGCTTAATCAAATTTAACTTCGGCCAAGCGAGAGCCTCGACGTTCTTACGTCGAACCCACAGTTACAATACGTATTTACGTTGCTTGGACAATAAAGTGAACATGGTGTGACATATCGCTTTAAAAGCTGCTGTAACGCAAAACACAGCGCTTCGTTTCTCAGTTGCTTCTGTGTTACGTCACCGTGTTCTGTTTCCTCTTTTTTATATCCGTAATAAGTTCTTTATTACCTGGTTTAAGGTTTTGTTTCAAACAGCATCCTCACAAACACAAGTTGACAACGTGAGAAACATCGTCGTTTAAACGAAAAGCTGTTGTTTAGTTTATGTATATATATATTTCTTATATATTGAAATGTAGAGTCAAGATGTCGAAGTTTTTATTTACTTTTTGTTTCATTAAGAAATCGTACACTCACGTTGTTCGCAGATGCTGAAAAGACGGAATGTATACTCCATTTCAGAGACTCGAACAAAGGTGTTCTATGTGGACACGGCATCGCTGTCATTCTATGAAGTCGTATTAGTTCTAATCTTGGTAGTGTATGTAATTCAAATTCCTCGTTGATTACATTTCAGAAACGTCAACTTTAACTTGCGGGAATGCATGCCACCTTTGAGATCACAATCTTCTCTATTCGCTTTCCCCTTTAAACTCTTTACATTGAAGCACGTAAAATTATAGAATCGCGTTTAGTTCTGTAGGGGCATGAGAATTTTCCTGTCACTCTAAAGGGAGGATCTAGATTAACGGTGCCTGGAAATGAAGTCCCAATGACGATATTTTGACACTAAGATAGAAATACAGAAAGAGTTTAGGAAATTATAAAATAATGACCACGCAGTTTTTTTTACAATGGCTTTTCCAGACCATTCAGGGCCCAGACCTCTTATTCAGTTCCGTAATCCTTTTTCACAGACGGTAGAACTCCTTGGACCAGTGATCAGCTCGTCGCAAGGCCGCCACCTAAACACAGGACAACATAAACACAGAATAAACGCATACACACACCAAACATCTATGCCCTGAGTGGGATTCGAGCCCATGATCCCAGCGTGCGAGCGAGCGAGCGAAGACAGTTCATGCGTTAAACCGCGCGGCTACTGTGACCGGCGACCACGCAGTAATAAATCAAGAATGGTGAAGTCTGAATGTTTGATATGAATAGAAAACAAAGAAATATTTACAAAATTTTAATTGGAAAGCCTAAAGAGAAGAAACAGTGCGGAAGACCTAGGCACACGTTGGAGAGGAATATTCATATGGACCGTACACATGCTGTATACATTCTGACTGTGGTATTAATTAAGGGGCCTAAGGAAGCCATTAATTTCTTTTATTGTTAGGGGGGTGGGACTAAGTCCCTTGTACTGCGGCCACTTCTGGCCTATTGTACCAGCCACAGATGATAGGTGAGGGTGATTGTGGAGCAATTGGTTGAATGAAGATTGGTAGGGGAAACCGAAGTACTCGGAGAAAACCTGCCCCAGCACCACTTTGTCCACGACAAACCCCACTTCACCAGACCCGGGATCGGACCCGAGCCGCCGCGGTGGGAAGCCAGCGACTAACCGCTTGAGCTATGGTGTGGCCAAGGAAGCCATTAAATTCTAGGCCTTTTTGAGGACAGCAATGATCAGTCTGGTTCTTTAAAGCAGGGAATTACTTGACGATTTGAACAAGTATCAGATGTTCAAGGACGATCCAACATATTGGAGTTCGCTAAAATTGTGCTGTCATTAAATTTACTCATTTTTCAATAACATTGTTTGCTGATTGAGCATAGGCTAGGTGAGTGGCAGTGTTTCAGTTCCGGGGGATTATTGGCATAGAATGGAGTCACGTGTATGCATTCCGCTGGGGAGGGCAGTGTAGGAAGTAGCTGTGACCATATTCAAGGTACTGTATTGAATTTCGCCCGGATGTACTGAAGAAGGCACATGGAAACCTCAGTCTGGATTCAAGCCTCTGACCCACGATTTGCAATGAGGCGGTAAACTTGCTGGGTTCGCCCCGTCTCCGTACAGCAGAGCGATAAAGACGGCATTCAGACTACAAACTTTGGAATGTCCCCATTTATTCCTGGCATTTGAACTGCTTTATCGGCGTTCCGTGTCGCGTACTCCAAATTCTAGTTTTTAGCCTACTTTCCTTATTCCGAAAAATAAAAGGAAGCTTGTGGGATTACCTAGCTCTCTGTCTGCCTGTTCTTGTGTCTTTCCTGTCAGTTTATCCCCCCTAATTTTTTCGTTTTCTCTGTGGTCCATGTCTATCAGGGAACCGGGATAGCGCAGTCGGTATAGCGACTGGCTACGAGCTGGAAGACAGAGGGGTCGGAGTTCGAGTCCCGGTAGGATCAAGAATTTTCTCTTCCCCACCTCATCCAGACCGGCTCTTGGGTCCACCCAGCCTCCTATACAATGTGCATCGGGGGATATTTCCTGGGAGTAAAGCGGCCTGGGCGTGAAGCTGACTACTCACCTCCAACTAGTGGCCAGGTCAAGAAAATGTGGATCTATACAACCACTCCCGCATACGCCTTCATGGCGTAGTGTTTAATTAGTTAAGCACAGGGACGCCTTTACCTACCTTACCTTTACCATGTTTATCAGAAGTAGGAGGTTAATTTTTCCCATAACTTCTTGTTAATAAACTCTCCTTTAGTGGCGAAATTTGACAGAAGAGCAACGATTGACGTACTGACATCTCCCGATGTCGGCCACTGAGCCGTAACATTTATTGAGGCTGCACTCTTCCTCAGACGTTGAGTGTGACCTAGATTTTGCTAATAGCTTTTTAGTACGATCACAGAGTGATCTCGGGGAATCCTTCCTTGCCTCTAGAACGAGAGTCTGGATCTACCCGCGAGCTTTCAGATTGCCAAAATAGCAGAGAGTGGCAATTCCATTAAATCCGTGACTGCCAGTCTTGTGCAAGCTCAGCAGCCACCATTACAAAGTGTTTGCTCTTAGGACTGCTCACAGTACGACGTATCGTATCGTAACATAATCCTTCATTCAGGCGAAATATATGTCTGCCTAGAATCTGTGATAAGTATTGCTTATATCTGATACCATACCTATAATAATGATGGTAAAGTAGCATTTCGTGAGATATAAGAGTTTATGACGTTGGTATGTTAATAGAATGACAAATTTTCTGGACATTATTCATCGTCATGATTTTTATTTCAAATAGTGTTTCGGGGATTGGACTCTTATCTACTGTTCCGGAGGAGACAGGGACTATCTCTATCGATTGGGTCCAGCGGAACAAGTTTTACTTACCTGAGAGCGGAGACAGAATCTAGTTTCCGTAACGTCTTTTTAAATAAAATGTAGGTCCATGAATAGACTGCAGAAAACTGATAACTGTACTGTCTTCTGCTATCGACAAGAGGAAGTAACATTAATATGAAGAGCGTTACATAATGAAGAAATTCATAATTTTTACTCTTCACGATGTGTTATTATGTAATCAATGCTAAGGGGATGAGATGCGCGGGACGCGCAGAACGCATGAGGGTTGTAAAAATGCATAGAAGATTTTAACGGAAAACATGAAGGGGAGAGGTCATTTACGGGACCTCAACAAAATAAGAGGCAACTGTTACAGTAAACCTTAAAAATTTGTACGTGTGGATTAGATTATTTAGTGCCCATTGTCGGGCTCTTGTGAACACTGTAATGAACCTTAAAGTTCCATAAAAGGCTGGGGATTTCTGGTCATCTGAGCAATTATCAATTTCTCCAGAAGAATTACACTTAACGAAGTTAGTATCAATATCGTCATGTGTTAGGGGTTTGCATGACTTAATAATAATTGGTTCTGGATTCGATTATTTGGATTTATTGGCCCTTCTTTACAATTACAGTCAATTATAAGAGCTCACACTCAGACACTGTCTAAGGCTTGCTCCATTCCCTACTGGACCACAGGTGTCTTCCCTTCCACTGGTACTGCTCTCACACTGAACTGCCTTTAACGACGTCTGTCTAACAAGTGCCGTCTGAAGAATATCTCGCTGTTCCTTATATAGGCTAGCTGGTACCCATGGAAATCCATGTAAATTATTTGTTGCCACGAAAACATACTGAAACGTTGGCTACTAAGCAACCGAGGTTCTATTGTTGACCGCGTTACCTGGAAAATGTGTTTACCGAGCGATGCTTAGCAATGGACTGCTCCAGCTGGTTGTCCCAAAAACGTGTTTTAATAAGCCGTTGTGTAGCAATGGGTTATTCCGTTACAGTATACTATGCTTTTTTGTTCTTATTCCAGCTTTATAGTGTTTATTAATCTATTTTTGGATACTAGTTAATTAGATAATAGGCTAATATTGAAATTCATGACATTGTATGCAGTTTATTTATTGAAGTTACGGCATTTATGCGTAATTTATTCTTACCAGCACTTACCTTTCCTGCTGTTCTTGTCTTTCCAAGTCAGTGAATTCTTAACCTTTCATAACTCTTATAGCAGCAATAACATAAGGATGACATTACGTTTTTAGAGACTCATCATCATCATCATCATCATCATCATCATCATCATCATCAGTAAGCTGTCAAGACGACAGGTCCACAGTCTCTTCCAAAATAATTCCTCCACTTAATGCGATCTAGAGCTTTCTCCTTCAAATGACAGTATCCTCTTCTGTCCCCAAGGTCATCCAGCATCTTCTTACGTCTTCTTCCTCGTCTTCTTGTCACTTCTATCCGCCCATCTATCTTTCCTTCGATAGCTTCTTTTAGAAGGCAGTTTCTGCGTAACTATGCAGAGTTTATTATTTGGACACTCATGCTTAAGGTAACTTACCAACAGTAACTAGGTTTAAAAACTCTTCCTCTCAGTCGCATATTTCTAATACACAGAGCGTTATGAACTGGGGTGAAATCCTGCTACAGAATGTTACCGAATTATCGAAATGTCTTCCAGCTGTTCAAGAAATGAGCCTGGGAATGGATAGCGTGATAACTAGTTAATATTGTGATTGACTTGACATGTAGCTCGGATTGGGGGAAACAAATTGGTATGCAGCTCTGGTGAATTGTGTTCAACTCGCAAAGCTTACAACATCCGCAAGGAAGTGGAAGATGCTGGATCCCAAATAGACATTGTCATGCCGAAGGATCGGGCTTTGATGTTCATGCTTTCAAACCTTCGATTTCCTTTACGGCGATTGTACATAGGTCTTTTAATCATTAAACCCTAAACTTCATCACCGTCAGCACAAAAGCTCATGCTGTCCTCAGACGTAGAAGAAGCTGTGTAGAGCAGGGTAGAGAATCTATAGGCGCTAATTATCAGTCCGGAGCCTTTTGTCTTCTCGTCTGCTGTCTAAAAACAGAAAAACTAGAATACACAAAACTATAATTTTGTCTGTGGTTCTGTATGGGTGTGAAACTTGGTATTTGATATTAAGGGAGGGACATAGACTGAGGGAGTTCGAAAACAGGGTGTTGAGAATATTTGGACCGAAAAGAGATGAAGTGACAGAAGGTTGGAGAAAACTGCATAGTGAGGAGCTTCATAATTTGTACTCTTCTCAAAGTATAATTAGAATGATCAAATTAAGGAGGATGAGGTGAACAGGACATGCAGCACGAATGGGGAAGAAGAGGAGTGTGTATAGGATATTGGTGAGAAAGCCAGAAGGAGGGCCACTGGGAAGACCAAGACGTAGGTGGGTGGATAATATTAAAATGGAACTTAAGATAGGATGGTATGGATTGAATTTATCTGGTTCAGGATAGGGACCAGTAGAGGGCTCTTGTGAACACGGTAATGAACCTTCGGGCCCCGTAAAATACCGGGAAGTTCTTGAGTAGCTACACAAGTGGCAGCTTCTCAAGAAGGGCTCAGCTCCATGAGTGAGTGAATTATACCATATTATAACAGTGAAAATCCTGTAGTTTAGTAACGTGACAGTTGGATGTCACATTTGTTTTTTAGTCAAGAAGAACTCCGTTCAAATATCTGGCGATTTGGGGACGAAATAAGGTAGTTTGTGGCGCTTCGTACTCTTCCGCGGAAGCTAATTGGGCAAAATTAACCTCGTGTTGGCTGCGTAGGTAATTTGTGTTCGAAATGTGCATGGTCCACAGTGCTGGATGCTGTGACTGATTATTTTCGTGGTTTCTTGTAGTCCCACGAGGACAGTTGTGGAATAGAACTTTAGAAGGACCCACAGAGGATTTGTGTCTTCACTTTACGAAGCAAAATCCTTCTTAAGGAGTAGATAGTCGCTTAGCTGGTTTAGGAACTCTCCACCTCTTATGGAACCCGAAGGCTCATTACTGTATTCAGAAGAGGCCGCCAAAAATTGTACCTTTTATACCCAGTCCACACCTTTATGTCCTATTTCTTTTGAGACTCATTTTAATATTATCTTCTCATTTATGCTTAGTAATTTCTTTTCCTTCACATATTCGTTATATTCTCCTCCATTATGCCCGCCTACCTTACCATCCTTGTTTCTTTACTTTATAATATAATAATTTTGGGGCACGCGGTAGCGTAGTTGGTTGAAGCACTATGCTACAAGCCGGAAGGTCTTGGTTTCGAGTCCCTATGAGGTGCATTATTTCAGTTGACCTAATCCTTCAGCCGCCCTATGGCCCTGGGGTCGACTTAGCCTCTAACAGAAATGAGTACCAGGAATCTTTCTGGGTGATAAAGGACTGCCGGCGCGTAAGGCTGACCACCTTACCTCTATCTATGAGCCAATTTTGTAGAGAAAATGTGGGAGTCTCGACGTCTCACAACCCTGTGGGCCTCCACGGCCTGCTACAATGATAGCTTTACCTTTACATTTTTTAATATAATAATTTATCAGTATTTTATCTGTGGCTCTACAGTCCTTGTGGACCTTGGGCGCTGTCCCTGATTTTCTTATCTTTTTTACATTCGGTAGGACTCCTTTGACGGGGGATCAGCTCTTCGCAAGGCCGTTCCCTGCACACAGGACAACACAAACAGAATAAACGCACATAGACAACCATGCCTTGATTGGGATTTGAACCCACGATCCCAGTTTTCGATAGGGCGATTACGGTTCATGCCTTAGACCGCGTGGCCATTATGATCGGCATATCTCAGTATACTACGTGTAACTGACAGAGTTGAAGAGACGTCATCAGAAGAACCACAGAGTCAAGGACTAGTCGTGACTGGTTACTGTGAAGCTACCCTACTTTTGTTGTGAGCCAGTTTCATGGGACGGCAATAAGTCAGATCCAATGAAATGCTAAGCAACTCGACTGCGTCGCATTCCAAACTCCTCGGGGAGAAACTAATTTGCATGAACCCCCTTGGCTGCTTCCATTTTGACACTTCACATTTATACAGATGTTTCACAAGGAGTCTTGAAGCTCCTAGTATGAGAATGTTTGTTCAGCTCGCGCTATGACAACATATAATATTACAGAACTTCACGGATTGCAGCAAAATATTCTGTAACAACTGCGGAGTCATGGAGGGCTGTTCTGTTATGTGTACACTCTGAACTCCGTGACTGTAATCTTCATTCATAGTAGAAGAAACAAAGAAACAAAGGGACGGATATTCAAATTATTTTCTCTTTCCTCTTAAAGAAGTGAACAGTAGCAAAGTCTTGTAGTTCATAAGGTAGTGGCAAGTTCTGTGAAGTTCATTTGTCTGTACCTGGCCTCCGCGTTACGTGTCAACATTTTCGTGCCTTCGACGCTCATTGTTGCGTGGAAGTAACATTATTTACTTTTTGCCATATTGTAATCCGGAGACTTTTGAACCCGTAGAAAAATAATAAGATGGAAGAGGCTGGAAGTAGAGAGAAGAAGGAAAGTAATAAAGAGAATACAGCGAAAGAAAAGGAGAAAAGGTGGAACAAAAAGGGGTAAGGCGGAAGAAGAATAATGGAGGGAATAAGGAGAACATGATGAAGAGGGTAAGGAGAGGGTAACATATGTGTAACATTTATGTCATCGATATATTTTTTCATCCAGAGAATCTTCATGGAAAAAAAAAATCCTTGTTCCATATACATGGCATTACGCACTTTAAATGTACTTGTAACTTACAGTCATGGTGTTGCATGATGATCCGTCTTGCAAAGACTAAACGTATCCCTGTATTTTGCACTAAACCGTACCGGTATATAATTGTCTAGCAACGAAACAGCAGCGAGCATACAGGTAGATCGGTTTATGCATTGTACTGTATATGACGTAGTAGAGCTCGATTACAGTGTGATGGCACATACGCGAGAGACAATTTTCATGTATGGGCGGAACGGACGAGTTCATGTTCTCTTATAGCAAATATAAGGAGTAGACAGTTCAGTTCGCTGCAGGCAGCTCGTTCCTGCTTTGGAGGGCATCGCAGTTGGCTTACTCCGCTGTGCTGTTTCAACTTAATTTCCCCTCCTTCGCCAAGGTTTGTGACATCACATAGTAATCGCGCTGTAACCAGCACACAGAGAGAACGAAGGGAAATGGGGCGGGAGAAGGGAATTTAATATACAAAATTCAGGCGGAGCTTACACGAGGCATCGTCTAACTTCAAGGTAACCCGCAAGTTTTGTTTCTCTTCATACTTGGTAATGAAGGGTATTAGCAGGTTGTAACACAGTTTGGGCCATCAGACTAGTCCAGAAATGTACGCAACTCGTGTCCTATCTTGGCTACAGAAGGTGATTTAACCAGCCTAGATAAACTCTACCAGGTTTAGAGGGCCAATCACAGGTCACTGAAGGATTGTTCCAGCCAGCTCTCCATGAGTTGATGTAAGAAATTTCTGAGCATCAACGCTGGAGTTCTTCAGAAAGCCAGCCAGTGAGAAGTCTTCTCATGCTCGCCCTAAGCAAGCGTTATTAATTTTTGCTAACTGGATTAAAGTTCTTTTACTGTTAAATTACTTTATTTAGTGACATCTCAATTTATTTTAAAGTAAGACGACGCCAGTGGGAGAAGTGGGCCTATTAAAGAAGCGTCTCCTCTTTAATTGAAAATTACAGATGTACATAAATTTACTTTACATAGCAGGGAGTTTGTGACCTTTGTTTTTAGTTCATTTCGTCTCAAATGTACGACCTGAGATAAAAATATTCTATTATTCCTTCGTCTTATCAGAACATGTTCTGTAGAATCCGAGAATTTTCGTGATCAATTGAACGACTGTCAGATTATCACGGACTCTGTAGGATTTGAGGTTACGGCAACGGTGTTTATGAAGAGTTCTGTCTTCTGGGATATAACGCCGTGTATTTCGTTGGATACTGGTCGACGTTTCGAAGGAACGTGCCACCATCATCGGCGACATGTTCCTCTGAAACGTCGGTTCTTTCAACGGGCTACACAGCGATATGTGGCCGAAGACAGATCTCTTCAAGAAGGACTCTGCTCCATAACTAATTTAATACTGAATTTCTGTTCTGTTGCATGTCACGGTGGAAGGCTTCTGCCGCGTGTACCTGCTGCACGTGTTTTTCAGAGTGTGTTGCGTTTCAGATAATGACCGACGTATATCGTAATCGTCGTTATTGCTGTTGCCGTTTTTATTGTTGTTTAATGTTTTTGTAACGTTCGATTAGAAGTGGCAGGATGATGAACGTAAATTCCGTTAAATTTTCCACAAGAAATAATTAACAAAAAGGTAAACAGGTAAAGTTGTCCCTGTACTTAACTAATTAAGTACTACTCCATGAAAGCGTATGGCGGAGTAGATGTATAGATCCACATTTTCTTGACCTCGACACTAGCTGGAGCCCCGACCGCTTTACCCCTGGGGAAGGAGTCCCCGGTACCCATTGGATAGGAGTTTGGGTCGACCCCAGAGCCGGTCTGGACAAAGTTGAGGAAAGAAAATTCTTGCTTCTACCGGGACTCTAACTACGACCCCTCGGTCGTCCAGTCTGTAGCCAATCGCTATACCGACTGCTCTATGCCGTCAGAAATATCTAAGCTTAATAACTTGAAACTTTTTGGGAAGACAGGTAAATAGGTAAAGCTATCCCTGTACAGACTATGAAGGCCCATAAGGTTGTGAGGTGTCAAAGATCCCACATTTTCTAGACAGTCGGCTCACAGATGGCGGTGAGGTCAGCCTTACACTCCGGTCGCCCTTTACCCCCCCCCCCAAGTAAGATTCCCGGTACTCAATTCTGTTAAAGGCTGATTTGACCCCATGGCCATAGTGCCGTTGGAAGGATTAGGTCAATTTAAAAATCCACTGACATCGCGAATCGAACCCGCAACCTTCCTGCTTGTAGCATAGTGCCTCAACCAACTACGCTACCTCATGCCGCATGGAACACAAGACTAGATTTATATTAAGGCACTAACATTTGTAGAGAAATGATGTGCGTTGAGCAATGCTGTTATCTAGAGGAATTGTTTTTGCGAATGTGGACACCCTGATGCTGACTCAGTGATGCCCTTCACTAATGTCATATTCTGCTTCTGCCTGTAACTACTGACATACGTGTCAACAGTAGAAGAAGCGAGTTATAAAGTTGTCGGAAGCGGTGATGATGGTCTGATGTTGCGATAGTCTGCTGCCTGGGAAGAGAACAGATAGCCTCTCAATTAATATTCAGTTATTCAGTATTGAGGGGGTGGGTTACCCCATGCACCGCGACCAGTTTGATCTATTGTGCGTCCCCCTTTGAATTTCTACTGTCTCCATACCCTACCGGTACTGGTGCTTGCTATCGTTCCCTCTGCCAGCGAGGTTTCGGCCTTCTACTGGCAGTGGTATCTAACAGTTAGTCCCTTTCTGTCGGTGAGGTCGCCCCTCCTCTGGCAGTGGTACCTAAGCTCCCCCATCTACCGGAGGCATTGGAAACTACTTGGGCGGGAAATTACCTAAATTTAGCTCAGAGGTCTCCTAGAGACATGAGGTTCTTTTACGTACCGTAAATCTACGACACGGCACCCACGGCTTAAATTCCCTCCCGGAGGACTTGTTCCCGCGTACCTTGAGTCATGAGGCGGGAACTTTACCCCTAGACTACGGAGGCCGCTTACCAAATAATAAGTGGATCTGCTATAGGATGTTGGCGCATCCTTGTGATAAAACTGTGTGCTTCTTCAACTCCGGTTTCTCTGCGTACACCAACACAGATTTACTTCAGCTCTTCTCATTATTCGTGCCCTGGCATTTCAGGAACTCACATGGTCCTGGAGAAAACGGTACGGGTTTCCTTCACAAAATGGTAAATGCATTTTCTAGACTAGATGTAGAGCCCCACCCACTGATAGCAGAGCCTATATTTTATGGACTGTCCCATATTTTCCAAAACTAATCTGTTATAGTAGAAGTTCATTCGATCCATAGACCAAATCCTCTTAGGGTCTGAACTCATGTTTTCCTGTCGCCTTCTCTGTGGTTTGTTTCGCACGGTGCTATGGCTTACCACTCCATTAGTTCCGGGACGCTGTAAGGACATATGAAAACCATAAAATCCGAACTCCAGTTCATAAAGGATTTATGCCCTTGGGGGTCTCTGTTATTTACTGTTAGCCGTATTGTAAAGTTTTCATTTATTGTAGTGCATGCCTTCCTGCCATAAAGTAAATTGCAACTTCTGTTTTTTTTTGTTTATTGAAACTGCATGTACCTACTTGAATTGTGTTCTTTGATTCATTAACTGATATTGCTTTCTTTTGACTACTGACGTAGCATCAACACAAACCCATGTTTATTTATCTGCGTATTTTTGTTGAGGAGAACATCTGACATAAGAAAGTCCTCCCAACATGGTTGGCAAATATGCTTATCCTCATCACCTGGAGAGCTATGCTAGCGGGAGCGTAAGCTTCTGGTAGGATCACCCATGCTGGACAGATCGAAGAGCAGTAGCCAAGTGAAAGATAGCCCCTAGTCCTGTGGGTTGGGAGGCTGTAACCTCAGTTCGGAAAATAATATACAAGCACCTAAAGATGGCTGTTGGATGGATGCTTTTGGAAAATGACAGGGGAAGGTTTATACAGTGAAATGAAGTTGTAGATAATGATATACGGCAGTACTACTGGGCTCAAGAAGTCAGTATAATGTGATTGAGTGTTTCCTCTTTATTAATTTATATTTTACGTGATGCATATATATATATACATACATACATACATATGCGTATATGTTTTACGTGTACAAACACGTGGATATATGCAGAGTTATTCCATCAACGCAGTTTACAGCTTTAAGTCTAAGAAAGTGTCAGAATTTCAGTTCTGTTCGTTCAAGAACTCGTTTAATGTTTTAATCGTTCGCGTTATACTACGCTTTCTTTCTTTTTTATTACATTTCACTGGTCTAATTTATATAAGTTTTTAGCGTTTAGATAGGCGCAAAAGTGAAGGCACTGTCACGCCTCTGAACACACTCACGAGACTGGGAAGTGAAGAGACAGAGGCTCAAGGTAAATGATAGGGAAGAATGGGCATCCGTCGTAAAGGAAGCTGAGGTTTTCTGTCTGTCTGTCTATCTATCTGTCTTGTCTCTCTATCTATCTATCTATCTATCTATCTTTTTTCAAGTTTCTCCCACTTGAAGCATTAGGACATCCGTGAAATGCTTCGTTTCACTTCAGTTTCTCAATCTTAGACAGTCGGTAGTACTCCTTGGATGTAGGATCAGCCCATCGCTAGACTGCTACTCGCAAAAGACAAGACAAACAAAAGAAACGCAGACAAACATCCAAGCCTTGAGTGGGATTCGATCCCACGATCCCGATGTTCGAGCGATCGAAGACATTTCATGCCTTAGACCGCACGGCCATTGTGATCGGCTCTCAACCAGTAAGAAAGAATAAGTATGAAGGAGGGAGCAATAGGACGGCGAAGGAAAGTCCGTAATGAAAAACTGAATAATTTCTACTCCTCAGCAGATATTTGGGTGATCAAAGCAAGTAGCACGCATGATGGCTTGAGAAGTGCATTCAGAATTTCAGTTTGAAAAAATGAAACGAAGAGACGACTAAATCCCCCTGATGACAGGTGTATAACACTCGAGATTCCCAGATTTTTGGGCTTTGTCCATCGCCCAGTGTTGTAAAGAACACAAGTTACTGAGGTCAGCTCTGTCTAACGGACTCAACAGAATGTGGCATCCAATACTTTCGTCTGAGGATGGAAACGGACCCAGTTACCGAAACATTGTGTTATTTAGAATACCGGACTGTATACAAAGTCCAAAAATCCAGTTATCTCGATGGGAGGATAATATTAGAATGAATTGAGCTATTTGAAGGAATATTCGTGTGCTGTCTCGAGTCGTTGACCGCCTCTGTGGTCTAGTGCTCAGAGTTCCTGGCTACAGACCCAGAGGTCCCGGGTTCGATTCCTGGCGCTACCAGATTTTCTGAGAAGCAGTTAGTCTGGAACGGGGTCCACTCAGCCTCGTGAGGATAACTGAGGAGCTGTATCAAGGAAATAGCGGCTTCGGTCTAGAAAACCGAAATTAATGGCCGTGGGGATTCGTTGCGCTGACCACGCAACACCCTCCATCCGTTAAAGTTGGCACTAACTTCGCCGACAAACGGCGGTCGCTCGGTCGGTATAGTTCGCTTGCGAACTAAGACCACGGAGTTTTGTTTGTGGATTTAAAAGAAATATGATTCAAGGTTGTGGTTCAGTGTCTGCAGACCGATATCTGAACCCGGGATTTCCAGTCCCACCGATTCTGCCGCGGCATTAAGTGACAAGTAAATGAAACAAAATGGCGATATAAACTTCATTTGCTGTGATCACTGTCATAGCAGCTCTTTGCAGAGTGTTGAGTGGGATATGTGGCCAGTGCATTGTCTCCGTATTACAGAGTTGTATGGATGTACTTTTCAGTTTGGGTTACGGCCTGGAGCTAAACAGTAATAAAACGTCTCTTATCTCTTATCTGTGCCTTCACTGGAGCAAACTCTTAATAAGAAACAACTGGTATCATTATTACAGACGCTAAGGAGTTGTTGGATACAAATGTCTTACATTCTACTCACGTAGTAGCCAAACTCTTACCCTGATATCTCCAAAGCCACTGTGCACTGGATTCAAAACTGGCTGACATCCAAACTACAAGACTAGAGGCACTTAGATAACCTCGAACTCCTCCATTTTCATCCGTAGCCACTGGCAGCCTATGTAAAGGTGGTTTTACAAGTTTCAGTTCCCACAACCGAAATTAGTTCACTTGTATTTACTCGGAAATTGTGTGTTTCACAATGGAATCTCCCAATAAATTACCATGGGACATCCTTACCTTATTAGAGACAATATTCATATCAGCAGTCTCAAGTTCTGCTGGTCACAGTGGTCTAGCGGTCTAAGGCATGAACCGTCTTCGCTCCCTCGAACACTGGGATTGTGGGTTCGAATTCCACTCGAGGTATGAATGTGTGGCATTTATTATGTGTTTGTGTTTTGTGCAGGTTGCGGCCTTGCGACGGGGTGATCCCCTGTCCATGGAGTCCTACCGACTGTGTATAGATTAAGAACTGAAAACGCGGCCAAGGTCCACAAGGCTTTTGAAGCCATAGATGGACAGATAGTCCCACATTCGAATTCAGAAGAAGAATGCATGAATCTAAGACGCATAACTGAGAGAAGATGGAAAAATAGCCAACTAACTTAACTTGTCCCTGTTCATGTGTTTGAAGACGAACGAGTAAGAGTGCGCGGACCTTGAGTGGGGAAACCAGAACTACTTACAGTATTTTGTTTACGAAGTGTAACGAACAACGTGGAGAAACGTCCTTCTTGAGATCTAAATAGTCATTGGTCAAGAAATCCCCGCACTACTTCTTCGTACCCAAAGGTTCATTACCGTGTGTACAATACCTCGCCACGTGAAGCCTGTCTCCAGCCTGATTAATCCAACCCACATCCTTGCTCCCTGTTATTTTAAGATCAATGTTAATGGTACTCTACTATCTATGATCTGACAGGCAGACATTTCCAATATGTAACCTGTGATGTTGATAGAGCATCATTAAATAAATATTTGTATCAGAAGTCCATAATCAAAAAAATATTTGAGAACAAGGCGCTGACGTGAATATTTGGACCGAAGAGGGATGAAATAACAGGAGTTTGCAGACGATGTTGTAATGAGAAGCTTCATTACTTGTAGTCTTCGCCAAATGTAATTAGAATCATCAGGACGAGTAGGATGAGATAGACAGGGCATGTAGCACGCATGAGAAGATGAATATGTAGGACTTTGCCAGAAGCAAAGAAACCACCGTGAAGTCCGTAGTAAACGAAGTGAAGTAACGCTATCCCATTGACAGGCCGTTGAGGCCCATACGGTTGTGAGATGTTGAGGCTCCCACATTTTTTAGACAGTCGGTTAACAGATGGCGGTAAGGTTGTCAGCCTTACGCGCCGGCCGCCCTTTACCCCGCAAGAATATTCCTGGTACTCATTTCTGTTAGAGGCTGGGTCGAACCAAGGGCCATAGTGCAGCTGGAAGGATTAGGTCAATTGAAAAAAAAATTCACCTGATACGGATTCGATCCCGCGACCATCCAGGTTGTAGCATAATGCCTCAACCAAATGAAGACCGTAGGTTGGAGGATAATATTAAGATGTTCTTAGAAAAATAGGGTGGGGTGGTATGGACTCGAGCTATCTTGACTCAGAATAGGGAGAAGTGGAGGGCTCTTGTGGACACGGTAATGAACCTTCGGGTTCCGTAAGATGCTGGGAAATTCTTGAGTAGCTGCGCAACTGGCGGCTTCTCAAGTTCTCAGCCCTGTCGAGTTAGGTGGTTAGTTAGCTGCTGTAGTATGAAGAACTGAGACCATACATGCTTGCAGATCCAGTACATCAGTATGCAGTTCTTTATGTGGCACGCGTGCGTAAAGAATTCCTAGAAGGAAGCTCCTGGCAACTGGTAGTACAGCAAAGAGAATTGAGTTGGTAGAAGGAAGGGTAGGGGTCCTGTGGGTTGATCCCCATATTCCTGGGATAAATTCTTGCATTTTTCATTTAGCTGCTGTCTCATTCCTTGATACTGTTACTCCTTAAATATGTGTCGTCCCACCGTGAGATCATGTCCCCAATTTAGTACGAGACCCAGCCACGGGGCCCCAGTAGCCTTCTGTGTTTGACCTCTCTCCGCAAATTTTATGGCCAGAGGGAGTCAACTTGAAGCAACTACTTGACTTGATGGGAAGGAAGGAAGCCTGCTGTACCTGTATGCCCACCACTATCCCAGAAGGGTCCACAGAAGACGAGTGAGAGAGCGGTTCAGACATTGTCGCGGTCGCCTGCTATGGTCTGTTTAGACTTTTAGCTGTACAGGAGAGTAGAAGAAGTTGCCGCGCGAAGGCGAACACCAGTGTACGTACGTAAGACCTAGGGTTTCCTCTATGTTTCTATTTCCAATCCTTCTTTCAGTGTTTATGGTATTCTTTCCACCTTTTCTCGTTCTTTCTTCAATTTTGTTCGTAGTTACTTTTGTTCTTCCTTATTTTCTTCTTTCTTTTTTATTTTCTTCAACGTGTCTCTCCCGTAATGTGTCAGTCTCCCCTTTCTTATCTTGTTTATTGGTTTGTTCTACTCGTGCTTTCCTTCTTTGTTTGTTTATGTCAACTTTCTTTCATTACTCCTTTCTTTGTCACATGTCCGCCTGCTTGAGGGTGCGAGTATTCAGCTGCCAGTTTATAACATAAATGCGGTAGGGTGGTTGATTGAGGCACAGTGCTACAAGCTAGAAGGTCGCGGGTTCCAGTAAGATGAGATGGATTTTTTTTTAATTTACCGAATCCTTCCAGCCGCACTATGGTCCTGGGGTCGACTGAGTCTCAAACAAATGAGTACGCAGAATCTTCTTGGTGGATGAAGGGCGGCCGGCTCGTAAGGCTGATAACCTTACCGCCATCTGTAGACCGATTGTCTAGAGCAAATGTGGGGGCCTCGACGTCTCACAACCTTATGGGTCTGCACAACCTGTTACAGGGATAGCTTTATCCTTTCTTTTTCTTTCATTAACTTCATCCTCAGAAGAATGCTGTCTTCTGTCCTGTGACGCCGTATATTTTGGCAGATGGTTACAAACGTTTAGGACGAAGTTGCTATCTCCTTCAGGGTGACGCTGGTAACGGCCTGGCGAACTACACGGCGTCACATCCCACAACACCGTAATCTTCACAGTCACAACCCTGGGAAACCCAAGCCTCAGTTTCATACTCTGAACCTTTTGTCCTCTGGTGCTCACTGCACAGGGCGCTGGTTCGGTTCCAGACCAATTTCTCACATCATTAAGAATAGTTTCTGAAATACCTGTCAGGATTCGAAGCCGCGTCCGTTTACTACCAGAGCTTATACTGGCTGTATCCCTGTGTGTGTGTGGGAAGGCAGTGTACACCAACGGAGCAAGTCACTGCAATATATGAACTTGCTGGATTAACTTTGGCAGGCCAGTTCTACGTACTAACCTTATTACTGGGTTACAGCTCCGTTAAACTTGATCTCTAGAGCTGTCTCATTCAACCACTGTACTTAACCTGCACACCAGCCCCCTAAATGTTTAGTGCGCTCACTTCTGAACAGTTGCGGGGTAATGTCTCTTTAGATTAATTCGGCCTGTTTACAATATCCGCCAGTACTATAACAAATTGGGGCGAGGGACCCCATTTAGTTACGTTAATTTCGTTGTTTTCCGCGTACTGCTGCTGTCATGATACGTTCAACGCTTTCATATTTTCTGTGCGTAAGGAAGGCGTCAATTCTGCAACTCCAACAGCATCGATGCATCAACGATAAACTGTTCGTTTTCGGTTATTTAACGACATTTTACCAACGACATCCGTGTGAAGATAATATTAAAATTAATCCTAAAAGAAGGTTTTAATTTTAATCTATTAATCCATGGATGAACAAGACCAATCGTGATTTCATGTTTAACGGATCTGCAATGCCGTAAGTCTAAACTTACGTTCAACCTGCTCTGGATAGTTCCTAGTGCTGGAACCTTCTTAACACGGTGATATAACTTAGTGAGACTTCAGATCGTACCATCTCTACCTCGGTGTTTCAAATGAGCTTTTCTCTAGATGCTTTCATTTCATTCATCAGTAATCTGTCATACTACAGGTCCACAGTCTTCCAAAACAGTTCCTCCACTTAATGCGCTCGTCTTCTGGTCGCATACAAGTACATGGTATCTTCTATCCAGGAAAAGTGATAATGTGGCAGTTTTTCCATTTGCTTTCCACATCGCAGTACAACAGCCGTTCAAACCACTCTGGTCACGCCTGTTGCTATACAAACTTGAACCATCTCGAGCATCATTTGCTCTGTGCTTCAAGTCGCTGCTGATGACGCTGCTTCCGGCATCAGTTTTTGGTGTCTCTCTTCGTCTGATGCCTACCCTTTGACCTGTCCAGCAAGGGAGGCCCTGCCAGTAGCTACGCTACCGCTGGTATAGCTCTCAGGGTCCTTGGCGTACTCAAACCCCCTCACCACGATAAGGTGGAGACACCAAAATTCTGTGTGTATATCTTGTTTTGCTCATTCTCTTTTCATATCCACCCTGTCGTGATCTGTTTAAACTGCAGAAACATTGTACATATTACAAAACGGTATTTCTTCATATATATGTTTCACCATTATTGCATCTCCTTATGGTCAACATGGCCCCTAGTTCTGTCAGAGAACGCCGGTTTCACTGCCGTGTCACAAAGTCGCGGTGTGGCAGGCAAGACACCCATATAACGCACGTGGAATAGCCTGAAACAGGGGCAGGTTACGGTAGAATGAAACAGCAAGTAACTCTGTAAGCAAATAATTATTTCCTACAGAGAGCCGTGATGCATTCTTAATATGATAGCTGTATTTTCCCTGTTTATTTTAACCTTGCGGTAACTGGCTGGCATTGTAGTCTCTGGCTGTAACTAGATTATTTGTTTGTTTCTCGTCATTACTGTTCTTTCTGTTGGCTTTCCTTTTTTTTTTAAGTTTTTCTTCCCTTATTTTTCCCCTTCTTCCTGCTTTCTGTCTCTTTATTTCAGTCTCAATTATTTCTCTTTATTTTCTTACTCTCTTCGAAGCTATTTCCTTTATTTTTCTACTGTTTTTCTGGGGGGGCACGCGGTAGCGTAGTTGGTTGAGGCACTATGCTACAAGCCGGAAGGTCGTGGGTTCAAGTCCCGATGAGGTCATTGGATTTTTTCAATTGACTTAATCCTTCCAGCCGCACTTTAGCCCTGGGGTCAACTGAGCATCTAACAGAAATGAGTAACAGGAATATTCTCTGGGGTAAAGAGCGGCCGGCGCGTAGGGCTGACAACCTTGCCGCCATCTATGAGCCGATTGTCTAGAAAATGTGGGAACCTCAACATCTCACAACCCTATGGGCCTCCACGGCCTGTTACAGGGATACCTTTACTTTTTTTTTACTGCTTTTCTTCCTTTTTGTCATCCTTTCCGCTGTACGTATTTTGTTTTTCTAAAGCCCTTCTATTCTCTTGCTCTCACTTTGGAACGTAAGGGCTGATTTCTCAGTTTCATGATCAATTTACAGACGGTAGGACTCCTTGGACGAGTGATCAGCTCGTCGCAAGGCCTCTGCCTAAACACAGGACAACACAAACCAAATATCCATTCCTTTTGTGATTAGAACCCACGATCCCGGCTTCCTAGCGAGAGAAGACAGTACATGCGTTAGACCGCTCAGCTACCTTGACCGGCTTTTAAAGCTCTTGGTAACTGAAACCAAGCAAGTTGTCTCGAAAGGTAGAACTTCTTAATTGTATTTGGCATATTTCCGGCTCGAATCTCTGCCGGCGCACCTAGAAATCATTACTGAAATTTTCCCTTAAATTCCACAGTCCCTCCAGGCAAATGCCAGGTTAGTACCTCATATTAGGCTACGTTCTTCCCTTCCATACCCCCTCCAATTCGTCATTCATTATTGACCCTATTATTCGACACCATATAGTTTGTGTTACTGAAAGTTTCGTTAAATTAATTAATAACAATTCTCGTACATAAATAACGAAAGTGTCATTAAAGTTTCTTTCGTTTTCTGAATGTGCCCAAGTTCAACTTGTTACGAAGTGCCTAGCTCCAGTATTGTGCATATGACGTAGCAGCGGCTTTGGGAAACGGGCTGATAATTGCCATGCGACCGGGTTTCTACACAGGCTCATCGTCTTTAATGGCACTGAATGTGGGGTAGAGTACTGAAGGGGTGTTCAGTCCGTAGAGCCCAACGATTTTGAAGCTATTATAATTATTATCCCTATGCAGTCCCTCCTTCCACCCGCCCCACTGATGTCAGAAGTTCCGAGAAGCGTTCGATGCGAGCCTCAACGGGCAGGTGACTAAGCGAAAACTACGCACCTTACAGCAGTTAACTATAAGTGGCCGGCAGTAGGGGTCACACCAACTGGGCAGCAGGCGGCGTACAAAATATTCGTGCGCTCTATTGAATCGTTGGCTGCCTCTGTAGTCTAGTGGTTAGAGTTCCTGGCTACAGACCCAAAGGTCCCGGGTTCGATTCCCGGTGCTACCAGATTGTCTGAGAATTACTGGATAAGGAGTTTTTTTTTGTGTTTTTTTGAGCTGTTAAAATTTACAATTTCATTTGAAAGAATGGACACCTCTATAAACATTTTAAGTATTCATTCGACGATTTTATTACTGCTTATGTGTACCAACTGCTTGGTGAAAGGTAAGGTAAAATATAAAGTTGTCCCAGTGCTTAACTAATGAAGTACTACGCCATAAAGGCGTATGGAGGAGCGGATGTATAGATCCACATTTTCTTGATCTTGTCAGTAGCTGGAGGTGAATGGTCAGCTTCACGCCCCTGCCACTGTACTCCTGTGGAAAGATCCTTCGGTAACCATCGCATAGGAGGTTTGGTGAACCGCAGATCCGGTTTGGATGTAGAGGAAAATCACCGCCATTGGGTATCGAATCCAGATTCTCCTGTCCTCCAGCCCGTAGCATAATTACTATGCTGACTGAGCTACCAGGCTCAAATAGATCAGACGTGTAATTGCTTACTTATTAAACGCATATAACCACACGATTATAGAGTTACGCAAGTGAGATCTCGTCAGAGGTTAGTTGGCTGTCTGTCTGACATTAGGCCGGGGGGGGGGGGATTACTAACGCACAAGAAACGTTACACTGGAAGTTGTTAGTGTTGCAGCTTGTGGCGCCCTGGTCTGTATTCTGATGGCTTCGGTTATCCCAATCGATTGTTCAGTGATTTTCAATGAATTGTGGTACGTACGCCGTTCAGATAGTTCAGCCAGTATAGGGCTGGAAGAGCGCAATCCATCATCTGAGCCACGGTCAGTCGAGCTGTTCACGAGGTCGGATCATCTTCCGATAACAGAGGGCGCCTTGTTGAAGCGGCAATCACCGTTACGCCGAGGTGATGACCGGGCTTCACATGAGAGGTGACAAGTACTGCCCTACGCAACAAACGGAGTAGCTTGCGACTCGCTTTGCATAGGTACACGGTTCGAGTCAGGGGCATGTTTCTGTCCATACAGAAGTTTCTCTCTGGGAGAGTAAGGGCGAGGGCGCACTAAAGAAACTGGCAACTGCAACGCAACCGCAGTTTCCGAGAATTTTTATCAGCCTGAGTTGATAGCATGTGACACATGTTACTGAATGGAGCAGCGCAAACTGAGGAAACGGCAACGCAACTTGAAAGCTAACGAGAGTATGTAGAGTTTAAGGACTAGGGCACACCAAGGATCCGAGAAATGTCGCCAATTTCAAGCAGACAACTGGTTTGCAGATTAGCAGGCGGACACCGAGGAAACTTACGCTTGCCGTTTCCTCAGTTTCCTCTGCTCCATTCAGTAACATGTGGTCAACTTAGGCTGATAACAATTCTTGGAAATTGCGGTTGCGTTGCGGTTGCCAGTTTCCTTGGTGTGCCCTCGCTGTAACTCTATGTGCTCCAGGACCAATTTCTGTTTTCCAGTCCACTTTGGCATAATTATTCTCACCCTATGAGATATGTGGACTGGATGCGTTTGTGGCAGTGGACTTTTGGATTCTAAAATAGGCGGAGAATTTATAGACGAGCTGAACTATTATTAGTTTCTAAAGGACTGTGTTCTGTGCAGTTCGTTAATTTGTTAAGTACCTTTGCCGATCTTCTCATATCCCTTAACTAAAAGTACCCTTCGTTCTCAGGGTGTATGTCTGCTTTTCCTCTCAGTATCGAAAGAGGCTATGTAGGGTAGTTAAACTGTAAACGAGAAGTAATGCTGAAATTAAAGACATACATATTTTGACGAATATGACCATTGCTAAGCAACGACTCAATATACAGGTTCCAGCGAATACGCAACAGTAGGAGCTATGTTCAGTGTGGTCCATGCCATGCCCAGTGCTAGCCAACGGAGCTCTAAAGAAAGGTGTTTTCTATGTGGTCCGTGCCGCAGCTGTGTAACGAGTGTCTGTACCTAGATTATGTTAGAGAATTAGCGTGTGAGAAATGTGTTGAGTTCTGGAGGGTGTGCATTCCAGGGTGATTGAACAAGAAATAGCAGGAAGACTTCATAGTGATTTGAAGTGATAGTGCCTGTGATAAATCCGCTACCAGGAAACTGATAGCTTGTCCTAGTGGTTTATGAAGTAGGTAAATTAGCGATACCGCTGTAATGTATTTTGATTAAAAGAGATTGTAAACGAAGGTTTTAATAAATCTAATCACCCAATCCAGAGCCCGTTATTGTTAGTTTCGGACGCGTGACAGTATTCTCATATATTTAAACAAGAAATCTTGGAAAGAACTAATCGCCTACTTTCCTTTGATACGGCACGGACCGCATAGAAAACGACGCGTCCAACAATTCTATTGCATGCGTATTCATTGCTTCGGTAACATTTTTTTACCCAGCCGTTGCCTAGCAACGATGGGGGTATACACCTATGAACATAGAGTGATGGAACGAGTTTATGAAATACGCCTTTGAGGTAGGCTCAGGTGTCATGATACACATACGAAGCGTAATAGAGGCTGGTTCAGCCATTCAGAAGTTGATACAGACACACAGCATGGTGATCGCATAAGCCTACTTATGTTTATCAGAAATAAGGAAAGTAGGCCAAAAAGTTTAGGAATGAAGGTTCCAGTATCATCCAAGAGGATACCACATTAATCGCTTATTACTTTAACAGCCGTGGCTACCGTTCATATTGGTAAATTACTGAACGGATTTCATAATATCTGTGGTTGTTCTCTGTTAGGTCCGCGGCACGAAACAAAAAGTTTAATGTTTATGTAGACCTATACTAGATTTTTAATATCAGATTCGCATTTTTTTCTTGTCATCAGTAAACCTCTCCTTATTTAGCTTTGTACGAGTAACATTACGTGGTCAAACCTGTCGATGACACAGGCGCAGTCTAAAGCATGAACCGCCTTCTCCCGCTCAAAAACTGGGATCGTGGTTTCGAACCCCACTCGAGGCATGGATGTCTGTGTGCGTTTATTCTGTTTGTGTTGTCCTGTGTATAGGTAGCGGCCTTGTGACGGGCTGATCCCCCGTCCAAGGGGTCCTACCGTCTGTGTAAAAGAGCAAGAAATTGAGAAAGCGGCCAAGGTCCACAAGAGCTGTAGAGCCATAGACAGACAGACAGACAGATAGATAGCATTAGAACCTAACAAACTCCATGATACCAAGATCTTGCTTGACCAATTGATAGTTCATAATCACCTTTTTATGAAATCCAAATATTCAGACCGTGTTCTTAAGGATCTACTGATCTGATCCTTGTGAACTCTAAAATGAGCCCCGTCAACGGGAACTGTGTTCCCGTTTAATGCTGGCGCGTGAGAGCTCTTTCCATATCGACAGCTAATTCTAAGAACTGTTTCGACAGACTTCTCAGAGTCTGAATGATTTATTACAAACTGGGGTCCCACTGTCTGCGCCTGAGCGTGTATCGGGCAGTTCAGCTGCATTGCCCGTAACGCTTCCAATAAGAGTCTTATTATAAAGACCTAGTTTGGTCCTGGTGTCCTTTCTCCGGCTCCAAAATCCTGAAAATGAGGGGATACTTAGGTTGAAACCCCCCAAAAGTGTCTCTACCTTGTCGTGGTGGTGGGACTTGCGTGACTCTGTGACCTGGAGAGCTGTGCCGGCGGTATTTTAACTACCGGTAGGGTCACCCATGCCGGAAATGGCAAAGGGTATAGTCCATACTAAGAAAGATACCCTGGTCCTCCAGGTTGGGGGGTTGGCCGTGAGGCTAACAACCTCATCCTGTAAAAAGAATTTTGTTGAGAAACCTAACATTGAATTTCTCACCGGCGAATGAATACTAGAGCCAGTCACAGTAGCCGAGCGGTCTAAGGCATGTACTGTCTTCGTCCGCTCAAAGACTAGGATCGTGGGTTCGAATTCCACTTGAGGCATGGACGTCTGTGTGCTTTTATTGTATGTGTAGGAAGCGGCCTTGTGACGGACTGATCCCCCGTTTAAGGAATCATACCGACTGTATACAGGATTATGAAACTGAAAAAGCGGCCAGGGCCCAACGAAGGGCTGTAGAGCCTTTGATGACTGAATAGTGGAACTATGAATTTTTTTAATGATGACATATCAGTCTGGATTACTAAGTGACTATGTCACATGGAGTATGCGACGGTACTGGTGGATGGTTTGAGGGCGTGTTCGTCAAATTTTGTCCATCAGTCTCGTGTTCGGACAAGTTGGCGTTCCATATTCTCAATTTGCATTTAACACATACCAATACTAAAGTTGCTTTCTTTTCCGATATTTGACGGCAGCAGAATATCAGGACCTTACCGGTGCTCTTCCAGAGGGAAGTCGCAGAGGGTGAAATCAAACGTAAATCCCCTCGCATTCCACCACCGCCTGCCGCACAGTACTCTACCCCGCCTTATCCCCACCTCCCGATCGGCCAGCAAGCACTTCTCATTAAAGCGAGCTATTGTAATTTAAAACGGTCAAAATTGGGGACACGCGGTAGCATAGTTGGTTCCCCCACTATGCTGCAAGCCGGAAGGTCGCGGATTCGAATCCCGATGTCGTTGGATTTTTCAATTGGCCTAGTCCTTCCAATCGCGCAATGTCCCTTGTGTCGACTCAGCCTCTAAAGGCGTGTCCACATTACTCGTGCTCGTGCTCGCCAGTCTTGTGCTCGTCGGGAGACTCGCCTGGCTTTTACTTGTGCCCGTAAATCTTCGTCCACACTACTTCAGTTGCTCGCTAGGCTTCGGCGCGTGAGGATCCGTATATTTACTAGTAGTGTGTATAAATGTCGTATTTTAATTTATTGGCTATAGTTTTTAAATTAAAAATTAAAAATTTACTTGTCTCGTGACTTGTCATATCGTCCACATTACTCGCGAGCATAGCGAGTCACACGAGCACGAGCATGAGTAATGTTGACGCGCCTTAACAGAAATGAGTACAAGGAATCTTCCTGCGGGCGGGGGCGGGGCAAAGGGAGGCAGGTTCATATGGTTGACAACTTCACCGCTATCTTTGAGCCAATTGTCTAGATAATGTGGGACCTTCAGTATCTCACAACCCTATGGGCCTTCATAACCTGTTACAGAGATAAATTCACTTAGTGGGGGGTGGAGTCCAGCTGGGTCCATTCGGCACGGCGGCCACTGATTGGCCTATTGTAGCCTGCTCCGGGTGATTATGATGATGGAGAAATTTATGGAATGAAGATTAGCAAGGGAAACCGAAGTGCTCGGAGAAAACCCGCCCCAGAGCCACTTTTTCCACCACAAATTCCACTTGACCAGACTCGGGATCGAAAGCAGGCCGCCGCGGTGGGAAGCCAGCGACTAACCGCTTAGCTATGGCGCGGCCCTGTTACAGAGATAGCTTTGCCTTTTATTTTAATTTAAAACGGCCAAAATTTGGGCACGCGATAGCATAGTTGCTTCACACCCTATGCTACAAGCCGGGAGGTCGCGGATTCGAATGCCGATGAGGCCATTGGATTTTTCAGTTTACCTAAACCTTCCAGCCGCACTATGGCCCTGGTTTCGACTCAGCCTCTAACAGAAATGAGTAGCAGGAATTTTCCTGTGGTGTAAAGATCGGCTGGCGCGTAAGGCTGACAACCTCATCGCCATCTGTGAGTCGATTGCCTTGAAAATGTCGGAGCCTCGACGTCATTGGGCCTCCACGGCCTCTTACAGGGATAGTTTTACCACCCTTTCTTTACCTTACAGTCATAATTAATTGATCGCATTGCAGCGAAATCGCGTTTTTGTACTTCCCCATATAACGAGGAGTACCTGTGCGTTGATTTTCAATAATATTGTTTACACGTCTAAGTTCGCACATCGCCATATTGTTATTTCTGTTGTAGCACATTAGTTCATTTGAGACACGCGTTTCTAAGTTAGAGAAATGTGTATAGAGCCGCAGGTTGCGGACCACGAGTCTCCGCTCTGTGGTATCAAGGTGTCTGGACCAGCGCACAAGGGCATTACAGATCCAATCAACATAAAGGTAAATACACCGTGCAGCTCAGCGCAGTGGTGTAATTTTGAGCGTGTTACCCGATTATCTTAATCGGGTGGGTCACATCAAACGAGGGACTGCTGAGTAGGGAGGGGGTAATCCCCGAGACTTGCAAAACAGAGCTCAAAACAAAGTGCTGTTGAATGCCGGTTTGTGTCTGCAGCTGAGGAGGTGGTGAGGTGAGGGGAGCTCAACTGGTGGTGGCAGGGCATGTGAGCATTCTGATGCAAAGTGTAAAACTGCTATTTACGGTAGTTTTTTCTCCCAGTACTTCGGGTTTCCCCTGAAGATCATCATTCTACCCATGTACTCGTGATATGACACCCGTAAGCCTGAATGGTGTATACAGAATAGACGTTCTTTACTAGGCAACGACTCTGTAAACACATTCCCGTGGGAACGAATATGCAAACAACAATCCAGTAACTTCCGTTGCTATGCAGCTACGCTGTAAACACGTCTTCCCTAAAGTAGAAAGGTTGTTTTCTGCGTTCCAGACCCACTACTTCTCAGAAAATCTGGTAGCGCCGGGAATCGAATCCGGAACCTCTGAATCCGAAGTGAGGAACTCTGACCACGACCACAGAGGCGGTCCCCATCTCCCATATTTATAACTTATTTCCGTAATATCTCCATGTTCCCTGTCTCATTCTGGGTCTTCTGAGGGACCCTTTCATAGAAATTGACCTCTTTTCTTATCGCCTATCCATTCATAACCATATTCCCACTTCTGACTTAAAACATCGTCATTAAATGACTTAATGAGTCAACCAATGAATCCAGGAGTGGTGTAAGTGAACTGTATGTGAATACAGATCTGTAGTTCCAGGAGAGTTGCTTAGCCTCCAGTGGTTATGACGCTAGGATGACTGCCATTGTGTGACCAAGGAGACACCGATAACTTTGAAACTCTGCCAGTGTTAAGTGGTTCAGTTCGCAGCCCCCCCTCCCTTTCCCTGAATCAACTTTTCATTTTTTTTGATACCACGTTATTGCCCTGGACTTCTTAAGCATCACACTTAGAACGCTAATACTGTATAATATCCTCCTCGGCATCCAATACCCTTCGTACCATCTTCAATTCCATCTGATTCTTTTTCCTTCTGTGTTCCTATCCATGCCCCGTTATCTTTCACGGGATTAGTTGAGACGCAGAAGCACTTCCCTTCCTTCGCCATCTCCAGAAATCTTTGCTCTAACTTGTACCTCAGGCGTGAACTTGAAGGAATTAGTGGAAGAGTGTCACATTTGATTTTTCGACAAGATAGTCTTTTGGGGGTCTAGTGGTCAGAGTTCCTGGCTACAGATCCAGAGATCCCGGGTCCGATTCCCGGCGCTGCCACATTTCCTGAGAAGTATTGGGTCTGGAACGGTGTCCACTCAGCCTCCTGAGTATAATTGAGGACCTATTTCATGGAAACAGCGGCTCCGGTCTAGAAAACCGATATTAACGGCCGTGGGGACCCATTTCGCTGACCACGTGACACCCTCTATCCGCAAAAGTTGACACTAACTTCGCCGACAAGCGGCTGTCACTCGGTCGGACTACAGGCCACGGAGATTTTGTTTCTGTTTAGTCCCTTTTTCTCAATTTGTGGGGTGGGGTGATACGCCTGCCAATAGTGGACCTATCGTACTAGCCCCTGATGATAAATGAGAGGATGGAGGTTTCGGTGAAATGAGAATTGGCAGGGGAAACCGAAGTACTTGGACAAAACCTGTCCCAGCACATCATCCATCACAAATGCCATTTGACCTAACCTGGGACGCAACCAGGGCCGTCGCGTTGGGAAGCTGACGGTTAACTACCTGAGCTGTGCCACAGCCGCCGTTGCAGCAGAGCCTTTCTTGAGAAGGTAATGTTTCCACAATGGATCAAAAAATGTCCTTCACCGGAAGCCAAAGATTCAATAACCACATTCATAATGGCCTGTCACTAGAACTCATCCTGATCCTGTTGAATCTAGTCTACACTATCACGCCCTTTTTATATATTCGTTTTAATAGTATCTTCTCATTGATACTCGTACATTTACTGAAGGATATCTTCCATTCAGATTTTCCAACTTAAATTATGTATTTCGTGTCTCTCCCATGAGTTCTACGTGTGCTGATCATCTCATCTCCCATGAATTGTTCTCCCTCGTAGTACTGGTGCCGATCACTGACCGCGCGGTCTAAGGCATGAACTGTCTTCGTTCGCTCGAACACTGTGATCGTGGGTTCGAATCTCACTCAAGGTATGGATGCCTGTATGTGTTTATTCTGTGTTCGTGTTGTTCTATGTTTAGGTAGCGGCCTTGCGACGGGCTGATCCCCCATACAAGGAATCCTACCGACTGCATAAATTAAGAAGCTGAAAAAGCGGTCAGGGTCCACAAGGGCTGTACAGCCGTAGATTGAGAGTAGTACTCGTAAAGGGATCACGTGAGAGTGCCCTTCATTATGTACTGTTCCCTTACTTCTGTTAGTTCCTGCCCCCTAAGCCCCAACAGTCTCCTCACCATCCTGCTTCCACACATCCTTATCTCGTGCCAGAGAATCGGTCAAAGTCCAAGGACCCGTATTACATTTCGTAACATGTGAACTGTTTATAGAGACCTCCCCCCCCCCACCCACAAACAACCCGCTTAGATGACGAACAGGCCGGTCATCTTTTTCTGACTGTTCATTAACCACACTCGTAGGCACTGTTAATTAATACTGTCACTGTTTCGTGTTCCAGTCTACTCCGCAGGCATATCGAAGCTCGAAAATAAATTGGTACACGTATTTTCCCATTTCATACTTTTAACTTGTATTCCCTCCAAAACAGTTTAATACTGACTTTGTCACTAGAGAACTTAGTAGCTGTTAATTCTGTGTGGTTGTGGGTGACGTTTCGGAGGTACATGCTGTCTCCATGTTTGGTGTCGAAGTGTCGCCCACTGAAGATGGTGGCAGAATGTACCTTCGAAACGTCACATCCACACGACGAGACAACCAAGAACTGTGTAAGTTTTGAGTTTTTCACGGCGATGACTATGAAGAAAGTTGTCTTCTGGGTTTAGGCACCGTGTATTCTTCGTTTTGGCCGACGTTTCGGAGGAACGTAGCGCCTCCATCTTGAGAGCAGTTGAATGGCTTGGAATGCAGAGAGCAGTAGCAGTAGAGAATACACGGTGCCTAAACCCAGAAGACAACTTTCTTCAACCAAGAACTGAATTAACATCAATAATTAATCACCTTGGAGGCGAGTAAATTTAAGAATTGTTTCAGTTTAGTTCTGTTAGAATATGATGTGCCTGTTTTCACATTGCTCCTGCCTTCCGGCGGTCACGGCTCGAATTCCCTCTTTGCCTTGCTCCGCTTCTGTCTCCAGAGCTCGGAAATCGGAAGGCAGTCATGCAGAGAGCTGCTTGCCGGAAAATTCACTCTCTGCTTCCAATTTTTCGAGTCATCGAACGATGCTACGAGTCCTTGTATCGAAGGGGATGGGGTCCACTCTCACTCTATACATCGGAATGGAGGCAGTTGAATCGATATGTGTGGACGATGGTAAGAAAGGGGTCGCCGTGCACGGGAAAGGGCTCGTGAACCTGTCCAGTAACGTTATGGATGTGTAGAGAAGTGTTATGAACGATAATATGAGACGCAGCGGGTTCTAAGGCTTTTCACTACCGCTGTTACAGTCTCGTTAACTTGCTAAATTCTAGAACTCCATCAGAAAGTACTGTGATACTTTTTCGTGTTTCGTATCCACGGCGGAAATGTGATGGGAACACTGCAAATCCATCCCTTTACGGAAACATGTAAATTATGATTTGTAACTTGAAGTACAGCTGGGTACGATCGAACTTCAAACAGAATATATGCTTGAAATTCAACATTAAGGGTCACTATATTTTTAATGTTTCGAGCTTAGACGTCTGTGAGGGAGATACAGATTAAATTGCTTCCAAATCATCGTCAAATATGTGAGAGCTATCCAAGTAACGAATTACATATCGGTAAAAGTAAAAAGAGCCGGTCACGGTAGCCGAGCGGTCCAAGGCATGCAGTGTCTTCGCTCGCTCGGAAGCCGGGATCATGGGTTCGAATCCCACTCAGGGCATGGATGTGTGTGTGTGCGTTTTTCTGTGTTTGTCTACAGGTAGAGGCCTTGCGACGAGCTGATCACTCGCCCAAGGAGTCCTACCGTATGTGTAAGATCTAGAAAAACCGAAGTGAACGGAGTTCATGGAGGTAGGCCTAGGCCCACTGGGGCTGTAGTGCCATGGAAAGAAAAATAAAAAGAAGAAAAGCTGTCCCTGTACTTAATTAATTAAGCACCACACCATAAAGACGTATGGGGAAGTGGAAATGTAGCTGCACCATTCTTGACCTCGACGATAGATGGAGATGAGTGATCAGCTACACGCCCTGGCCGCTTTACATCCGGGGAAACTGCTGTCTTCGGATAGGAGGCTGGGTGGGACCCAGAGCCGTCTGAACGCTGTGGAGAAGAGAAAAACGTATTACCCCCAGCCAGGAATCGTCTTACTTTGAAAAATATTTCGTAGCTTACCTGTAGATGGTCAGCGAGGATGGCTCAGTCGGTGTAGCGACTAGCTACTGGCTGGACGACCAAGAGGTCGGAGTTCGAGTCCTGGTAGGTTCAAGAATTTTCTTTTCTCCATGTCGTCCATACCGGGTCTGGGACCCACCCAGCCTTCTGTCGAATGGGTACCGGGGGTTCTTTCCCCAGGGATAAAGCTGCCAGGACGTGAAGCTGACCACTCACCTTTAACTAGTGCTGAGGTCAAGAAAATTTGGATATATACACCCACTCCCCCATACGCCTTCCTGACGTAGTGCTTAATTCGTTAAGCACAGGGACAACTCTACCTTTACATTACATTTTATGTGCTCTGACGTTTCAGAAGACGCATTTTGGGTTTCTCTTTGCCTAATTATAAAATTTCATTTCTTGTGAAACAAGCAATTAAAGAGTGGATACACTTGTTTCCCGTTTTCCACTCACGGCTGAGAAGATGCTCCTTGTATTTTTAAGCGGGCTGTGCGGTCTGCAGTTTCCTTAATTATCTATTTAAGAGCATGATTAAAATTTGTCCTGTGTAAATAGTTTTATTGAAAGTTGAACAGTTTACTTACCTTGTCCGGAACAAGCTGGCGAAAACAAACATTTTTGTCCCTTTACATCTTCCCTGCGATTGGCAGTTGATAATATGAGAAATACACTGAAGTGCCAAAAGTCATGGGATAGGTACTTAGTATCGTGTAGGATCCCCTCTAGCCCGGCGAAGTGCATCGATTCCAGAAGTGGACGGAAGGCCTCTGGAGAGATGTTGAGCCATGCCGTCTGGATAGCCGTCCACAGCTCCCTGGTATTTGTAGCTGCAGGATTTTGGGTTCGAATGGACCTCTCCACCACGTCCCATAAATGCTCGATTGGGTTCATGTCGGGCGAACGTGGTGGCCACACCATTCGTCGGAACTCTCCAGAATGCTCCTCGAACCAATTCTGGACAACTCCGGCCCAATGACACGGTGGATTGTCCTGCTGAAATATCCCATCGTTGTGGGGGTACATGAAGTCCATGAAGGGCTGCAAATGGTAACCAAGCAGTGTAACGTAGCGGTCACCGTGTGTAGGTGAACGAGCGGACCCAACTCATGCCACGTGAACACACCCCACACCAGCATGAAACCACCACCAGCCTGCACGGTGCCTTGTTGACAACTGGGGTCCATGGCCTCATGGGGTCTGCGCCACACCCGAACCCTACCATCCGCCCGAAACAAATGGTACCGTGACTCATCGGACCACGCCACATGTTGCCAATCCTCCAGGGTCCAATTAGCGACGTCACAAGCCCAGGTGAGGCGCTGTGTTAACAGAGGCACTCTGGTCGGTCTTCTGCTCCCATATCCCATGGAAGCTAAAGAACGCTGCACTGACCTGCTGGATATGCGCCTGGTACCTCCTGCATTGAAAGTGGATGTGATTTCAGCCAGTGTCGCTTGTCTGTTACCACGGACAATTCTAGCTAGACGCCGCTGGTCACGATCATTAAGCACCCGTGGTCGGCCACCGCGCTGTGCACGGTGGGTGGAAATGCCTTCCACAAGGTATCCCCGGTACACACGTGACACCGTGGATCGAGGAATTTTGAATGGCCCCACAACTTCGGAAATGGAATGTCCCATCCGCCTGGCACCCACTAGCATGCCCCGTTCAAACTCCGATAATTCACGTCGGTTTGCCATGAGCAGAGTGGCCGGTGTTCAACCTGACTCACGAGAGAACACCTCACAATTGATACTGCTCTGGGCATTCCCAAGCCGTCAAGGGACGGTGGCGGTACTTAAAAATAAACTTACATATTGCTATCCCACGACTTTTATAATCGACCCGGGATTCAAACCATGCAACTTTTTCCGTTTTTTTAGTCTTCTTTTCTGTAATTAAATATTGAAATGTCCAGTACATCAGCCGATCACGGTGGCCGCGCGGTCTAAGGCATGAACCGTCTTCTCTCCCTCGAACCCTGGGATCATGGGTTCGAATCCCACTCAGTGCATGGATCTGTGTATGCCTTTGTTCCGTGTTTGTGCTGTTCTTTGTGTATGTAGCGTCCCCCGTCCAAGGAGTCCTGCCGTTTATATGTAGGATTTAGAAACTGAAACAGCGGCCAAGGTCCAAAGGGCTGTAGAGCCATAGATAGAGTGGATCAGATATTTGATTCCATCTAGAAATAGTTGACGGTTACTTGCGAATTATGATTATTTTTCTTGTCGTATGTTCGTGTATGTACTAAGTCTGGTGTATTTCTGTATTGCAGCATTTCGACTGCAGAAACCATATACGAGTGATTCAGCCAATGGGAGATGGAGGGCGCCTATACATGTGTGGCACCAACGCGCACAGCCCAAAGGACTGGGTCATCTATGTAAGTATTTAGCGAATACTGTCGTCCTTTACCAAGACACGTAGTAAAGTAATTCTGAATATAAATTCTTTTCATTATTTTTTGACTATAACCAAACACTTGAGCACCGTGTTAACAAATTGCAAGATGGAATAATTATTTGATATAGCGATTTGCGGCCACCGTCTGGATTAATGAATAATAAAGAATAAGAGTTGAAAAGTGTACTCCGGAGTGGACTCAGCAGTTATTCAAGATACATTTTTTTGATATGAACTAGGACACATAAAGCTGTATTTTCCCAACTATGTGCCCAGCTATTGGACAACTCTTTCCTCGTTTGTCAGCTTTGGAAGTCAACTGAATTGGCCACCGTACAATGTATTCAGATCTCCGAGGGCTATGAACGAAGTTCATAACGGAACTCAGTAGCGATTTTACAGGTATAATCTGTTGTTTCGCCGGTCACAGTAGCCGAAAGGTCTAAGGCATAAACTGTCTTCGCTCGCTCGGAAGCCGGGATCATACGTTCGAATCCCACAGAAGGCATGGATGTTTGGTATGTGTATGTGTTTATGTTGTCCTGTGTTTAAGTACAGGCCTTGCGACGAGCTGATCACTCGCCCAAGGAGTCATAAAATCTCTAAAATGATCATGAAACTGAATATCATAGGCCTGGGCCTGCTGTAGAGCAGGTGACAAAGAATCTGTTTAGTCCTAGTTCATGCTACCACATTGTCAGATACAGCCTAATTTTAGCTTATTTCTTATATATTTAATATATATAAACATGTTTCTTATATGTGTTTTATCTCATATATAAGCACTTTTACTCTAAACTGTTTTTGAGAATATTAGGAAATTGGATTTGAACTCTTCTAAAGCAGAGGTCTTTATTATAAAAATATAAAAGGAACCAAATATTCACTCTCTTGCGGAGCAAAGGAAGGCCCAAATTTCGCATTGGTAAGGTACGTTTCACTTTTGTGTTGAGTGCACTAGAGATGAAGAAAGCAGTCTTCTGGGATTTGGCACCGTGTATATGTGGTGTTAACCGACGTTTCGGAGGAACTGATCGCCTCCATCTTCAGGGTAGAAGAAAAAATATAAGAAATCTGGAAGCGAAGAGACTGTGAGAACCGGTAAAAGCAGACAGTCTGCTTGCGATACGTTCCTCCGAAACGTCGGTTAACACCACATATACACGGTGCCAAATCGCAGAAGACTGCTTTCTTCATAGTCACCGCCGTGAAAGCCTCAAAGCTTGCACTAGAGATATTTGCATTGTCATTCAGCGTCGGCCGCCTGCCCGAAAGGTTGATTACCTCAGCCCTGGAATCAGAAACACAAGCTCTGCTTCTCACGTGATGATCTGATGGTCCTCGGACTACACTCGGCCCCAAAATTCGTATTAGTATTGTGTGACATATCTTACCATAGTTGGAATAAATGTTATTTTGTAATTAAGGATTGTTCTCATCCGTTATCTTCATTTCTGTTGATTGAATATTCTATGTTCAACATTTTTACCTGTTCTGCATAGTCTATTGCAAAGTAAACGAATTACAGTATGATTACTTTTCTTTCATTTTCGTACCTACAGGAAATCCATGAAAAATTGTTTCTTGTTGCCTTTTGTACAAGAGGGGCACGCGGTAGCGTAGTTGGTTCACCATGTTACAAGCCGGAAGGTCGCGGGTTCAAGTCCCGATGAGGTCATTGGATCACTTTTCCCAGTTGACCTAATTTTATATATCCTTTTTCAATTTTGATTTATTAGAAAACAGGGAGGAGACATGTGTGGTTCCCCCCCCCCGCTGCTGGCACCAATGGGTGTCATTCCTAGCAAAATCCAATGTCGTTTACTGGTCTGTGAAGCAGTAAAACGTGGGAATCACTGTTCTGTCTGTCTGTCTATCTATCTTATTTATCCATCCATTAACCCCCCCCCACCCCACCTCCATTTCGGAGACTGGATGCTGTCTCCTCCTTCAGGTAAAACCTACTCAGCTGGGCCCACTCAACAGAGCTAGTCCCTATCTCCGAACCTCTGTACTTGCATGAAGATCGGGATTGGCCCAATTGAGTGGGTTTTCCCTGATGACTTGTAATAAGTAAAAAGTAAATCTATCCCCGTACCAGGCCGTGAAGGCCCATAGGATTGTGAGACGTTGAGAGTCCAACATTATCTAGACAATCGGCTCAAAGATGGCGTTAAGGTTGTCAGCCGTACGCGCCGGCCGCGCTTTACTCCCCAGGAAAATTATTTTATTAATTCCTGGTACTCATTTCTGTTAAGAGGCTGAGCGAACCCTAGGGCCATAGTGCGGCTGGAAGGACTAGGTCAATTGAAAAAATCCAATGACCTCATCGGGACTTGAACCCGCGACCTTCCGGCTTGTAGCATAGCCCCTCAACCAACTATGCTACTTTATTCAAAATAAGAAATTTTTTGACACGTCAGGATCTTAGGTTTTAATTATTTGGCTTTCGTGTAATATACACTCTGATGCACCGACATGTTGCTGATTAAAATAACTTTAAATGTAAACATTTCACATTAATTTTACTGTTTTTGCGTATTTTATATATTGTTTCCCTGGCTTGTTAAAATAATAATGCATTAAGGAAGGAGAAGTTCTCCCAGAAGTGGGTGCCGGTGTTGTTTCATTCTAATTAATATTCTAAAAAAATCGTGTAGCTGCTTGCAGTCGGGTTGGACGTTGTTGTTTGTATAGAAGTCAAGGAAAAGGCTATCATGTTAATTAACTACCCCACGCATGCGCGTATCTCTCGGTCTGAACTTGCAGTCCGGTTGCACCGTGATTTCCATTCTCGTTTTAAATACTGAATATTCGCACTTCAAGTGCTGGATGTAGTTTTACACTATATGCAGGCTCTTAATATTATTCCATAAGAAACTTATTAAATAATAAGATGAGGATAAAAACTTATCCGAATTAAATGTAAGATTGCCCCTGTACTTAACTAATTAAGCACTATGCCATGAAGGTACATGGGGGAGTGGATATATAGATCCACGTTTTCTTGACCTCGGCGCTAGTTGGATGTGAGTGGTCAGCTTCATTTCCCAGCCGCTTTAACCCCGGGAAAGAGTTTAAACTGTAGGCCTAGTTTCGGGGGCAAATACACTATTGTGACATGATGGCCGAAAGCCGGAATAGTGAAGTCAAGTTTCGAGACGCCAGTCTGCCAGGATATGAGCTTGGGAGCAGAGTAATTCGATAGAGTCGAGTCTTCAGATTTGGCAATTGAAGAATAATGCCAAGAAATGAATTAGACTGTGAAAAGAAGTCTTCATGCGTGATTTGAAGAGACACTGAAACTTATAAATCCGTTGCCAGGATACGGCTAGTGATGACTGAGAATCATAGTGCGTGTGTAACGGTGAACTGGAAAGTGTGCAGATGAGCGATAGCGTTCCGAATGGTGTTTATAAGGTGTCAATAAATCCAATCATCCGATCCGGAACTTGTCTTATAAGTCACGTGACACTGATCAGGTTGTACCACATGCGCATATGAAGCAGCAGTCTTAAGGCAACGACTGGGTGTCACAGTGCGGCCGCAGAAGAGAGCTCTGAAATGTGACGGGTTATGTAGTGTCCCTGAGGGCGCCTTCAAGTATCTGCGATAACCTGCAGAATGCAGAGGAATGCACGAGCTCAGAAGCTTGTCGAACAAGCGCGATAGTACGGCGAAGTGCAAATGGGGCCGTGAACATTGGGAATGGGGGCAGAGATACGAAGATCAGGACATGCACTTCTTGTTCTATGCGTGGTATTTTATGAATACATGTCCACGGTTCGTATGCTGTGAATTTCAATTATTAACCTCCGCGAAACGTAGGGTACTCACCAAGGAACACAGAGTATACTGACGGAACCTGGAAGAGACACAGAATAAATGATGGTTCTGGATTCGGCTTTCTTCTTTTTCTTTTCTTCTGCCTTGATGGCTAACTCTCTGGCCTGTGCCCATTCTATCTATCTATCTATCTATCTATCTGTCTGTCTGTCTGTCCATCCATCCGTCCTTCCCTCATTCCGTCGGTCCGTCCATCTGTCCATCCGTTCATTCATCCATCCATCAATCCATCCTTGTTTCTCCCACTTGAAGCATAGGGCATCCGTGAAACTCTTCGTTTCGCGTCAATTTCTTAATCATAGACAGTCGATAGGACCCCTTGGAAGGGGCATCAGCCCGACTCAAGGCCGTTCCTGTACGGGGCAACACAGAATAAACGCAAATATTCATGCCTTGATTGGGATTCGAACCCACGATACCAGCATTAGAGCGAACGAAGACATTTAATGCCTAAGACAGCCTGGCCACTGCGATCGGCTGTTGCCCATTCAAAATTACTTAATTCTGAAACTTGAGCCATATAGCCCGCTGGTTATGGCTCCTTGGACCGATGATGAGCCCACCGCAAGGCTACTCTCTACAGAAGGAAACATTAACACACCTCGAGTTGGGCGCGAACCCACGATCCCAATGTTTGAACAGGCGATGACCTTTCATGCCTTAGACCTCGTGGCCACTGTGACCGGCCGAATCATACTTCGATTTCTAAAAAAATGAATTCAAAACGGGACCCGAAACGTCTGCTTCTTGGAGCACATGCGTGGTAACTAAGTCCACGAAACAAGCCCTAAGTATCAACTTCAGTTTTCACAAGGGGAAGCCGCCATTTTAGCGGGTCAGAGCTGGTTTTCATTCATGGCTACAAACTAATTCCATAATAACTTAAAATGTAGGAACAAAATAGAATTCTCTAAAATGTAGGAACAAAATAGAATTCTCTACAAATGTTTCTTCAGTATATTTCGGATGAAATGTCAGTCGTACACTGGCATTTGTGAGATTAAGAACTGGTAACGTTTCCCGCAGTTTATGGAGCCCGGAGGTTCATTACCGTGTTCACAGGAGTCCACTACTGATCCTGTCTTGCTACTGATGTACTGTGGCGAACTGGTAGAGAATTCGAAGCAGGCCTGAGCCTGGTATGTGCACACAGTGGAGGGGCTTGCAAGTGATGGGTCCCATGGGGGCTTGGTAAGGGCGAGCCTCTTCTTTTCAAGCTCCATGAGGTTTGGGGTGCCCACACACCAACCGATGAGGGGCCAGTACATACAACACAACGACAGGGCTGTACATTCGTCGTTATTATGCTTCAGACAAGGAAAAATTTCTCGAGAAGTGCCCGTTTGACATCACAGTGTACAGTGCCCAACATTGCTCAACACTGAGTTCGTAATGTTCTGTTTACATTACACCATGGCATATGTTTCTTAGTTAATATGGCGACAGGATGATTATAATCGAGGAACTGAAGAAATAACCTCAGGATTTGTGGATAGCTTTATCGGTTGGATGACTAAGAAATCTAGACGCTCAAGATATTTCTCTGTTTTTCAAAAACCCATACCTTTTCAAGGGCCCACTCGGCCCTTTACCCTTTGCGTATGGTGGAATCTTTGCCCAGGAGTAAAGCAACCTGAGCCTGAAGCTGAGATTTCACCACTGTCTAGTACCAAGTTTAAGAATGCATGGAACTGAAATTCTCCTCCGCCTTACTTCCTCAAGGCGAGCTGGTTAGGCTACAGTTTTACGTATGCATTCGTCAGAAGGCCTGAGGAAATGTGGGGAGAATTTATTCATGATAACTTCTCTTCGGGCCTAGTTTCGAAGTGGCTCAAAAATTGTGATATTACGTATACATAACGTCTTTCTTTGCGTCACCGTGTGGGAGTGTGCGGGCAAATATTAATAATTTCAAGAACTCCAAACGCGTAAATTTACTTCATTCTTCTGCATGGCTTATTTAACGGGACACGCGGTAGCGTAATTGGTTGCACTATGCTACAAGCTGGAAGGTTGCGGTTCGATTCCCGGAGAGATCATTGGATTTCTCAATTGACTTAATCCTTCCAGCCTCGCTATGGCCCTGGGATCAATTCAGCCTTTATCAGAAATGAGTACCAGCAATCTTCCTGGGCGTTAAAAAAAGTGAAGCTATCCCTTTACCAGGGTTGTGAGACGTTGAGGGTCCCACATTATCTAGACAATCGGCCCATGGATGGCTGTAAGGTTGTCAGCCTTACTTGCCGGCCGCGCTTTACTCCCCAGAAAAATGATTTAATTAATTCCTGATACTCATTTCTTTTAGAGGCTGAGTAAACCCCAGGGCCTAGTGCGGCTGGAAGGATTAGGTCAATTGAAAAAAGTCCAATGATCTCATCGGGACTTGAACCCGCGACCTTCCGGCTTGTAGAAAAACCCCTCAACCAACTACGCTATCGCGTGCCCCGTGTTATCAGTATGTTGTGTTATGATGCTTCCATTTTATGCAGATGACACAAATAGCGCATGAAGAACTGACAGTTTTGAGTGTTCAGCGCCGTTCGGCTCGACACAGCGTTGGCCGACAGCTGTGTTTTGGCCACACATTTTTGTGAGCACTGTTCCCCTAGACACACCGGTCTGTAGCATGCATGCGGTAGGCTCGCTGCTGAACCCTTCGACATCTGGAGCTGCAGGGAAGATAATGACAGGAGTGTTACATTGCAGTTTGCTACGTCACACGTAGAAGGGACAGGGAATTATTAAATCGTGGCCCCACTGTAATTATAGCTTCTACCATAGTTTCATATAGGCTTGCATGTTTGACCTGAGTTCTTGCACGCGAATCCTACTGGTAATTGTCTCCACGGGGTAGATCCTAAATAATCTGATAGTTGCTCATCTAATGAAGAAATTGTTTGACTTTTATACATCCCGAAGGTTCATTACTTTGTTAACAAGTGTCCCCCACTGGGCCCTATCCTGATACAAATTATTCCATTTCATATCTCCATACAAGATCCATTTTAATATTATCCTCATCGATCCATATGTGTACCCTTCAGTATTTATAGTTTAACTTTTACAGTTATTTCCCTTATGCGTGCTACGTGTCCATGACATCTAATTATTCTTAATTTGATCATCCGAATTGCATTTGATAGCCTAAAAACAAATTATGAAGCTCCAAGTTAAGGATTCATCTTAGTCGTCCTGTTCGTATCTCATAGGGGTACATTTTCTCCTTACCATCCTGTTCACCTCTGAATATGTTTCCAGTCAGCTGCTACGCTGTCCTGTCTCTCACATGTCTCGTTTCTTGAGCTTTCATATTATTAATGTCGCCAGTTACACATGTTCTGCACTTGTCAGAGCAGCAGAGTTGTGCTTTGGGAGAGCAAGGTTACATTTCTCTTGTATGGGACATTGTACTTCATAGAAGACTGGAACTGAATCATATCTTTAAAAATGTATGTCAGGCACTCGCTGTTTTATGTTGAGAACTTGACGACAGATGTGGACGCTATTTTGAGTACATAGATTTTTCGGACGTCTTCGCGATTTTGCGTGCATCATATGTGAAACTTGGTCTCTGACAATAGGAGGATAACAGGCTGAGAGTACTTGAGAACAGGGTGCTGATGAGAATATTTGGACCGAAGAGGAATGAAATCATGGGAGGTTAGAGAAAAGTTCATAATGAGGAAGTTCATAACTTCTACTCTTCGCCAAATATAATGATCAAATTAAGTAGAATCAGATAGACAGGAGATGTAACACGCATGGGTGAGAAAAGGAATGCATATGGGTTTTTACTTGGATAATCCGGAAGGAAATAGACCACTAGGAAGACCTAAACATAGATGGGAAGATAATATTAAGATGAATCTTACAGAAATAGGATGAGGAGGTATAGGCTGGCTTCATCTGGCTTTGGATGGGGATCAGTGGAGGACTCTTGTGAACACATATGAAATTTTAGGGAATTCTTGAGTAACTGAGAGACTGCTGGCTTCTCAGAAAAGACTCAGCACCATGAAATTAGTTACTTCATTGATTTTAGTGTGTAATTATTGGTAATGCAGATGTTATAAATAAATTCCGTGGCTTGAGTCCGCAAGCGAACTATATCGACCGAGCGACTGCTACTTGTCGGCGAAGTTCGTGCCTACTTTAGCGGATAGAGGGTGTCGCGTAGTCAGCGCAACGAATCCCCACGGCCGTTAATTTCGGTTTTCTAGACCGGAGCCGCTATTTCCTTGAAATAGCTCCTCGATTTTCTTCGCGAGGCTGAGTGGACCCCGTTTCAGACCCAGTATTCAGAAAATCTGGTTGCGCTCGGGAATCGAACCCGGGACCTCTGGATCTGTAGCCAGGAACTCTGACCACTATACCACAGAGGCGGTCACAGATGTTATGGGGGAACAATAAAAGAACATAACTTGTTTGTATGTAGGAATTGAGGGAATTATGGAGTTCTTCTGAATATCTTCATAAATATCTATCGGAGAACCCAAAAATTATTAGTATCTTCTTACAAATTTCTGATTTCTTGTACTATTTACACACGCATATAAACTTTCATTCTTGTGGCATTCTTTTTTTTTCCCCCTTTCTTTTCTTTTGTAAGACGTGTAAAGGCAATATGAAATACAGATAGTAATTTGGAACGTACAGAGTGTAAGATTTTCTTCACTGGTTCAACAGCCCCCTTTGGGCCCTGGCCTCTGATTTTCAGTTTGATGCTCATTTTACAGACGGTAGGACTCCTTGGACGAGCGAGCAGCTCATCGCAAGGCCTCTACCTAAACATAGGACAACACAAAATAAACAGAATAAACACATACCAAGCCGGTCACGATAGCCGAGCGGTCTAAGGCATGCACTGTCTTCGCTCGCTTGGAAACCGGGATCGTGGGTTCGAATCCCACTCAGGGCATGGATGTTTAGTTTGTGTGTGCGTTTTTCTGTGTTTGTGTACAGGTAGAGGCCTTGCGACGAGCTGATCACCCGCCCAAGGAGTCCTACCGTATGTGTTAAGCTCTAGAAAAACCGAAGTGAACGGAGAAGTTCATGGAGGTAGGCCTAGGCCCACTGGGGCTGTAGTGCCAAGGGGGGAAAAATCTATGTCTTATGTAGAAATAATATGTAAAATAATGATGTTTAAACTGTTTACATAGTTACTGTATTATCCCTATTCCTGATATGCAATCAAATTACAGGATTACTTTTTTCTGGTACCTTGAAAACGCGTGTGTAATGGAATTGTAAACCATTTTAATATTCTGTTTTACCTATCTAGCCATATTGAATGAAAATGTTGTCTTACGTGGATTCCTAACAAACGATATCACGTCTTATTCCCCTTTTAACGTTCGTTCATGCAATGTATGATAAGCAGAGAGAACCGGAACATAGGCTACACACAGTTCTCGGTTAATTTGTTCCGACGTTCAAATGTTTCAAACTCGACAGAAACAAACGAAATGACTTCCTGCTGCACTAAATAACAGCGCGTGGGCGTGCAATATCGTGCGGTTGTGGCAGCAATTCGGCCAGTTTCAGCACCTTCCTCTGCCCTGCGGTATTCTTTAATACCCGTCCGGTTCACATTAATCCCCTCTCCTCTAGGATGAGCTTCTTCGCCTCAAAATTCATCTTTATTTGCCTTTTGGTTTATGTATTGCATGGTCCTGCCTTATTTTATCTTTCCAGTGCAACTTAACCTACATTATCGAAATCAAAATAAATTACTATTTAGCATCAGAAATTAAGTTTTCGCTATAGGTACTTGGTTAAATACTTACTGCCTCGTGTTTAGAACAAAATAATGAAATATACGAGGGAGAGCCAGCAAATAGGTCACAAATAGATGTAACACAGCTCTAATGTAAGTAACATGTTTCCTGTGTGTATCACTAGGTAGCAGCACAGTCCAGCTTCATGGAAGTCTTAGTAGCAGATGCCCATACCATGTTCAGAGTCTGGTTTTAGTATTCAAAATGGCGGCAGTGCTTGAGGAGTGTGCTGTTGTGCGTTTCTTGTGGGCAAAAGGACTCAGTGCAAAGGATATTCATAAAGAAATGTTCCCTGTTTACGGTTGGAAGTGTTTGTCGCGTAAAGCGTTTCACAACTGGGTCGAAAATTCTCTCAAGGACGTTAAAAAGTCGCAGATGATGCCTGGCCATGTGCGGAAGTGGCTGAGACAACAGTCAAAGACATTTATGCTGCGGGTTTCGACGCACTGGTAGAAGAATGGGACAATCAGAGTTGGTGGAAAATATGTCGGGGAATAAATTCTTTTTTCAGCTTCGAATATCACATGTTTTACGTTTTATATCCATATGTGGCCTATTTATTGGCTATTCCTGGTGTTTATATTTTATGTTATTTACAAATGTTTACCATAATCAGCTTGTTTAGAAAATTAGGGTGTTCAGTTTGAATTTCATATGAAGTACCCCTAGGGTTCTTATTTGAGCAGTACGAATCAAAATTAAACCCGATGGCCATTTTTGTTTGAGACTCTCCTAATATCAGATTGCGCAGAAATCTCATCATTATTATTTGAGCCGTAACATGCGGAGGGATACAACCTCGACATTATGCGACAATATTATTCACTTTATGTAGGGAACTCAGGAAATGAATAGATTGAGGATGTAAATAGAATCCATCGGAACATTTGGTCATGACCTTTTATTGCTGAATGCAACAGGACTGTGTGTGTGTGGAGGATTCGGTAGAATTAGAATTGGCAGGGGAAATAGAAGTGTGCAGAGAATACTCGCCGCAGTGCCACTTTGTCCACTACAAGTTCCACCTGACCTGATATCGAATCTTGGCCGCTAGGGTGCGAAGCCGGCGACTTACCGCCTCAGTTATGGCACTTTCAGATTAGTCAGTTAAGTTAGTTGAATATTTAGCTGCAAGGAGAGAGTGAAAGCCAAATGCGGCAGTAGACAGGAGTTTGGCCACACATGTTGCATTGCATGGTGAGGCTTTTCTGCAAACAAGTTACAGACTTCTCCGTGGGACTTGGGGCGCGAAAGAATAAATAAAAGATTGAAAGCAAGCAGACGACGTCAATGGTAGAAACCATCCACTTGGAAACACGAAAGAGAGAAAAGGGAAAGGAAGAAAAGAAAGAAGAGAAAGGGAGACGCTTTGGTATAAAATAAACATGGGATCGCAAACATAGAGGGTAGTAAGAAAGTGGAGACTAAGGTGGAACACTAAAAGGTAGATGGCATTGCGGTCGTTCGAGTTGCATCAAACTTGACGAACGAATATTCTGGATATTTTCAATTTTTTTTTTTTAAGTTACTAGTACATGAATAAGAGTTTCGTTCAAGAAAGTGGTAAAATTCACCCAGACCCCGCCAGCTGTATTGGTGTTATTAATCCCTAAAAAGGGACGAATTGGTAGGACATTGAAAATGGCGTTGGAGGAGCTTAATAATTTATAAGTCTGATCTTCACGAAATATTATTATGATTATCAAATCAAGGAGGATGAGATGGGCAAGGTATGCAGCGTGCACGAAAAGTGATGAATCCATGCATAATTTCAGCGTGAAAACCTCAGATCATTAGGAAAAGCTAGGCGTAGATGGAGGATAATATTGAAATGTATATTATTGTAGTGTATGGGTTGGATTTAGGTGGCTGAGGAGAGGATCCAGTGGCGGGTTATTTCTAAAGAATATCGTTTGCCATCTGAGCGGCGACAAATTCACAAGGGCTCTCCGTCGTGGAGATGCTGTAACTCATTGTATCACCACTTACAGGGTTATGCTGATGTGTTAACTAACGAAAACTTCTATAAATTTTGAACAAAAAACATTTGTGTTGCTGTCTTTGCTGTGAGTAGCGTGAAATTATGAAATCCCCACTAAATGACACAGGTTAAAATCCGCATTTGAGAAATGAGTATGTGGCCTTCCTTTTTCGGAAGTAAATTACAGAAACGTGATAACATAGTTTCAGTCTACAGGACCTAATCTGTCGGAATCATAAAATGTACAAGTTTTACTGCCGGTGCTTCGAAAACCTCTTATAATTCCACTGGGTACACGTTCGGATTTATGAGAATGTAGCCACTGTGAAGTACGTTGCTGTGTTCTGCATCGATTCCTCAATTTTATGGCGATTTTGTGACATCATTACTTTGCAGTAATCTGTATTCTGACCTTGTAGAAAATATAAGCAGTAAAATGTGTACCGATCAAAGGAAGTTCTAAGGAAACGCATAAAGATAGTTTACATGTCTGCAGAATTTTATGAGCTATCCCAAGAAGATGGGAAGCGAACGAAAATTGACCGCACCCATCAGAACGGAACGGATATTAAGGGAGCTCCTTATAGACCTGCTCTAGAACTGAGAATGACGCAGTGCCACTCAGTGCAGTGAGATGCAGGGCTCGTCACATTTGTGGTTTTTGAGAATAATTTAGATCATAATCGTAATTGAAATCTGAAGATATTTTGCGAGATGCCAGTGTCAGTAATTTCTTATGAAATTGTGGAAGAATGACCGTCTCTATGGTCTAGTGGCCAGAGTTTCTGGCTACAGATCCAGCTGTCCCGGCGCTACCAGATTTTCTGAGAAGTAGTTGGTCTGGAACGGGGTCCACTCAACCTCGTGAGGGTAATTGAGGAGATATTTCAAGGAAATAGAAATCTAGAAAACCGAGATTAACGGCCGTGGGGAACCGTTGCGCTGACCACGTGACACCCTCTATGCGCTGAAGTTGGTACGAACTGCGCTGACAAGCGGCGGTCGCTCGGTCGGTATAGTTCGCTTGCGGACTACAGGCCACGGAGTTTGTTTTGGTTTTTGTTTGTTTTACTAATGGAGGAATGTTTCTTCCGTAACGGATTAGACTTTATGTCCTATTTCGAAATAGAACCTATTGTATATGAATTATTAAAATGTTTGTTACGACCCCTCTAACGTGAAATCGACCTATCTCAAGACGTATACATGTTGTCACATGTACGCATGACTGGTATTCTGAGTCCTAGAATCGATTGATTAGATTCATTATGCGTCTCTATTACAATTTCACCTAGTTACAACAGTTCACACATTTGACTCCTTCTGGATAACGAATCTCTCGCTGCGTCCGCATCTTGCACTAGCCTCTAGTCTTCTCTTCTTTACCCTTCTGTATTCTTCTGTCATATTTTGGCTTCTTCTGGTCAGTTCTCTCTCTGAAGTAGGTTCTGGTCGAACCGTATGGAAATCACCTCCTTAAGGGTTCTCTTTTTGCGTCTCCGATATAGCTGTCCATTTCTCTATCCGTTGCCTAGGAGACGTCTTCAGTAGTTCCTCTGTTGTGATTACTGAGACCTTCGCTACTAAGCAACGGCAGTTCTGTTGTTGACGGCGTTACACGGGTTTTCTGGTTCCATACCTTAATGCTTTGAGCAGCCCGTTACAGTATGTTCTGAGGATGACACAGTGCAGAGAATCACTCTGGTACTGCCTTATTTGTAATTGGTTACGACCAGTTCCTTCCAAATTCTTTCAAAACGATGCTTTTCAGTCGCCCTGTACCTACGTTCTGCTGCTGAGATGGTATTATTACATGAATCAGGAAATGAAATTGCGGAGAATTTTTCCAAGAATCACGACATACTTTCTGAGCAAGTTTTAATGCAGATCCATTCTGTACTCAGTACACCAATGAAGGATATCAGAGATTATCGAAGTTAATTCACGAATTAATTAAATGCAGATTTCATACGAGGAATGCTTGTTCCAGTTCAGTTCAGATAATTATGCTTTCCTGTCTTCTGTGTTTTGTTTTGTATGGACGTGAAACTTGCTGCAAGCCTGAGGTAGGAGCATGGATTGAGGGTGTTTGGAAACAGGGTGCTGAGAAAAATATTTGGATTTCACAGGGGGTTCGAAGACTTCAGATTTAGTGATGGAAGGGAAACACCAAGATAACAGTGCAAGTAAATTTACAGAAGTCAAATAGGAAGTACCGTATTTACGCACGTATAGGCCGCACATTTTTTGCCAAAAATTCAAGAGGAAAACTGGGGTGCGGCTTATATTCGAAATCACACTTCATTTAAAAGAAATATATTCATAATTAGTAATACAGGGTGTTCTACTCCTGAAATAATATTCCAAGAAAATTATTTTTTCTATAATTTCTGTCTGAAAATTGTGCTGCGGCCTATACATGCGTAAATACGGTATTTAATGGCAGGGACATTTGGTTTACTAGGCGTAGACAGGAGGATAATATTAAACTGGATCTTTAAGGAATAAGTTTTGGTGGTGTGGACTTCATTCACTTGGTTTAGGGAGGGGATTAATAATGAACTCACGTAAACACGATAATGAACCATTGGTTTCCATAAATCAAAATATCTCTACTAATTTAGCGACCATTAGCTTCTGAAGAAGGTTTACGCGCTTACCAGAAGCGCGTGTTGTTAGCAGTGTTCTTTAGTTGCTACAGAAATATGTGTACGTGTGTTGCAGTCTAACCTGACGCACCTCCCCCGCCACGAGTATGTTCCTGGAGTGGGTATGGGGATTGCCAAGTGCCCTTACGATCCAGCCGACAACTCGACGGCTCTGTGGGTGGAGAAGGGAAACCCGGGGGAGCTGCCCGGCCTCTACAGCGGCACGAACGCAGAGTTCACTAAGGCGGACACAGTTATCTTCCGAACTGATCTTCATAACCTGACCACGGGACGGCGAGAGTACAGCTTCAAGAGAACCTTGAAGTACGACTCCAAGTGGCTGGACAGTGAGTACAGATTTGGGACGTGCTGAGAAGTAGTAGCGGTCAGATGGGAAGCTTAACAGGTGTTTTGTATGTGCAGAGGACCGTCTCTGCGGTCTAGTGGTCAGAGTTCATGGCTACAGATCCAGAGTGCCCGGGTTCGATTTCCGGCGCTACCAGATTTCCTGAGAAGTAGAGGGCCTGGAACGAGGTTCACTCAGCCTCCTGAGGATAATTGAGGAGCTACTTGAAAGGAAAATAGTGGCTCCGGTCTAGAAAACCGAAATTAACGGCGGTGGGGATCCGTTGCGCTGACCACGCGACACCCTCTATCCGCTAAAGTTTGCACTAACTTCGCCGATAGGCGGCGGTCGCTCGGTCGGTATAGTTCGCTTGCTGACTAAAGTCACTGAGTTTTTTTTTTGTATGTGCAGATATGAGTGATGAGAAAGGTAGGAGCTGTAGCACGCACTGGGGAGATGAGATATGTATACAAATATTAATCCGAAAATCCTGAATAAAGATGATACTAAAATAAATTTGGTGTTGCTGTGGATTACGATTCGTTTGGCTTGGGATAGGTCAGTGGCGCGGTTTCTGTGAATTCGGCCATGTACTTCCGGTTCTCATAAGAAAAACAGGCAATTTATTGACAAGTTCAGCAACTGTCAGATTCTGAAGTAGGGTTCTGATCGATAGGGTTAGTTATGCTCTAGGCGAGACTCCCATTCTCTTTAATATTGTCACGTGTTCGGGTTTCCGTGACCAATAATTGTGGATTCTAGATTTGATAATTAGATTTATTTGATGTTACTAACACAATTACACTCGGTTACAATAATTCACACATTCAACTATTTCTGGATGACGAATCCCTCACTGTTGTTTGCATCTTTTATACTTCACTTTTTGGGAGATTTCTCGCTTCTTCTTGCTTCTTCTCTTGGTTCTGGAGTCTCCTCTCGCTTCTGGCTTTCTGCGTCGTCTCTTGGTTCTGGAGTCTCCTCTCGCTTCTGGCTTTCTGCTTCTTCTCTTGGTTCTGGCGATTCCTCTTGCTTCTGGCACCCTGCTTCTTCTCTCGCTTTTGGCTTCTGAACTCTGCTCGCGAATGCACTCTGTTTTATATCTGCTTGGCGTACCTGCTAGGGGACACCGAGTCGAACAATTCATCCCTCCGTTGTCAGGATAACGATCCATCCGTTGCTTTGAGAGTAAACGTTTACCTAGCCGTTGTCCTGAATACATGTTTACAATTGTCACGTAGGCAACGATGCATTCACTGCTCTTATTATAGCAGAAACGTGCCTACCGAGCCGTTGTCTAGCAATGAACGCCCACTCCGACGTCAATATTCCGGTATTTAGGCGGCATGTCTCAATATGTTTTCGATCTCTGCTCTCCGCGAAAGAAAACTTGTACGCTTTTATTTGATTTCTATTTGCCATGAATGAGGCGTAAGGAAGTTCCTAGTTGAATATGCCCCATAGAAAGGAACGCCTATTTAGTCTGCGATGTGACATTCTTGGTTGAATGATTTTCATATTTCCGCATCCCCCCCCCCTCCTTAATATCTCCTGAAGAAAGAAATAAGAAGGATGATTAAAATTACATTGTAGGTATGAAGAGCGGTGAGGCCTGAAGATACGAAATACCGTTGCAGAAATTAATGCTGCTCAATTGGGGGGTGGGGGTTGGTGAACATAATTGAAATTTCCTCCCCCTTCATCCCCTGCATGCATTGCCGTGAAAGAACGTCATGGCGCGCCTTCGTGGAGCCGCAGGGGTTGAGGATGAGCCTAAAAGTCGTGTGTCATTCCCCTGTCTAATTATTCCAGGGCCTCTACGGTCAACAATAGACACTGTAATGTCAGGGGTGGTTGTACCCCCGTCAGAAAACCTTTAAGAGACGCGTAGGGGGGGATAGAAGTTTATAATTTGTTTTATTTAGCACATGGATGGTCGCTTGCTTTCTTTGTGTTGTCGAGCAGGAAGTGTTACGTCCCTTCCACAAATTGGCAATAAATTATTCGTAAGATCCACGGCTGAAGTTTTTACAATTTTGCCTTCCTGCTAATTTAATGACGCTGGACCAGTTAACGTTCTTTGCGTCTTAAGTGACATATCTGACCCCCGCTGGTACTTGATTCCTTTTGTTTTGACGTACCTTCATATTTACATTCTTCGACCATGGTTTAGCTATTTGTGTTCTACATTTCCTCACAGAGTTCATCATGATCATCACCAGCTTCAGGCCTCCTCCGGCTCAACTCTCTTTCCGTCTCTTCCTGGGTCTACCTACGTTCAGTTTTTTCTTATGTGTTCGTAATTGTTCTAGTGGTCAGAGTTCCTGGCTACAGATCCAGAGGTTCGGGTTCGATTCCCGACGCTATCAGATTCTTTCTGAGTGGTAGTGGATCTGGAACGGGGTCCACTCAGCCTCATGATGATAATTGAGGAGTAACTTCAAGGAAATAGCGGCTCCGGTCTAGAAAACCGATATTAACGACCGTGGGGATCCATTGCGCTGATCTCGTCACACACACTCTATATGTAAAAGTTGGCACTAACTTCGCCGACAAGCGGCGATCGCTGGGTCGGTATATTTCGCTTGCGGACTACAGGCCACAGTTTTTTTATATTATATAATAATATGGAGTGTGGCCAGGACATTGTGCACGGGCTTAAAGTGCAAGGCACCAGACATGTGATTAAATATGTCTTTTCTTTTTATTGTAACTCCCCCAGATGCATTGTGTTGTGCTTGGTTTACTTATAGATGGCTCATGTTTTTTATTTGAAGTTTGAGACCAAGTTGAGTTTCCAAAACGTTTTGAATAAAAATTAGGACGATGGGTGTCAAAAAAATAATTGTTATAATATTCTTTTGAACGTTACGCATTGCCTGACGTGTATCTGGTGTAGACGATATTTCAGAAACAGGCTGTACTCCTGTCTTCAGATATCGTCAAATGTAATATTTTCACATATCTTAAGATTTGTAGCGACGGCTGTGATCCAACCCAGGACCTTTTGAATACTAATCCAGTACGCTTTATGTATTCCAACGTGACGTTGGATTTGAAATGAAGCTTACAGCCTCGGGTGCTGCTGGGTGTTACTGTTCTGTCTGGCTCTGCAGAGGATACCCCTGGATCACGTATAAATAACGTGGCAAGGAGACACATTCCTGCACGGGTCCTGACTCACAAAATTGGCTGCGGCGCGTATGGGAAGGTAGATAGGACGATCCATCACCCAGCACGATGTAGACCTCGCCATATTAGTCATTAGCGTTACCACACGACGTGGTATATAGAACAGAATCTCTTCGTTTGCTTTAGAAAGGGCTTCAGACGGGTCGATCCACCCTGTTTTAAATTTGTTTTCGAATTCGTTTAACCTCTTCATTGTTGATGGGGGCACGCGGTAGCGTAGATGGTTGGGGCACAACATTTTTTCTAATTGCTTGTTTTGCTCATATCTCACCGAAGGTTACTTTTCGAATGGCTGTCGTATATACACCCACACACACACACACACACACACACACAGTACACCCTTCAATGCAGGTTCGCAGATTATTGGCCAGTCACCAAATGGTCCATGTTTCTATGTAAATTCTGGACATATTTCGGCCACACAGGGCTGTCATCAAGTGAATGATGATTTTCTTAACAAGAACGAGTTTGGTCTTTTCAAAACAATAAACGTAATGTTGATAGTATTACAACGCACTATAGCAGTTTACGCAAATCATCATACGCACCTAATGATGACCATGTATGGCTGAAACATGTCGTGAATTTACATGAAAACATGGAATAGGTGGTGATTCTGCCATAATCTGTGAAGTTGCATTTGAGACTGTATCGCATATGTAAAAAGTATTCTTTCACAATTTCCTTAAAATATATACATACCGATCCAGACTCGTGACAGGTATTTCTGTTCCCCAAATTAAAATGTCTCCCCCAGTTGGAGTCACATCAGATGTCTAAATGGGTCATGATTTAAGGTTACTTTTTAATCTAAACGTAACAGAGGGTGAAATCCCTGATAGCTGCTGCTGAAGAAGAAGAAGAAGAAGGACGAGAAAGCTGTACACAGAAACTAAATATGATTTTGTTTACAAGTTTGTCACATTTTACAGCTGAATTAGCTTTTTCGCTATTTCATCATCATCATCATCATCATCATCATCATCATCGGTAATCTGTCAAGACGACAGGTCCACATCTCTTCCAAAACAATTTCTCCACTTAATGCGATCTAGAGCTTTCTCCTTCAAATGGCAGTATCATCTTCTGTCCCCAAGGTCATCCAGCATCTTCTTACGTCTTCTGGCCACTTCTATCCGCCCCTCTATCTTTCCTTCAGTAACTTCTTTTAGAAGGCAGTTTCTGCGTAAAACATGACCAATCCAATTAGCCTTCCGTTTTCTTATTTCGTGTAGGATATTCCTCTGCTCACTGACTCTAATTAACACTTCTTCATTTCTCACATAATCGGTCCAACTGATCTTCTCCATCCTTCTCCAACACCACATTTCGAAGCGTTCCAGGTGTTTCTGATCTACTGCCCTAAGTGTCCATGTTTCAGCCCCATACAAAGCAATGCTCCAAATGTAGCATTTCACTAGTTTCTTCCTCAAATTTAAGTCCAATTTGCTGGTAAAAATTCTTCTTCTTGCTAAATGCTATTTTATATAAAGGTAAAAAGAAGGTAAAGCTATCCCTATAACAGGCCATGGAGGACCATAGGGTTGAAAGACATCGAGGCTTCCACATTTTCTAGACAATCGGCTCACAGATGGCGGTGAGGTCAGCCGTACGCGCCAGCCGCCATTTACCCCCAAGGAACATTCCTGGTACTCATTTGTGTTAGAGGCTGAGTCGAACCCAGGGCCATAGTGCGGCTGGAAGGATTAGGTTAATGGAAAAATCCACTTCATCGGGACTCGAAACCGCGAACTTCCATTTTGTAGCATTGTGCCTCGACCATCTACGCTACCGCGTGCCCCTTTCGCTATTTATATGCGAAAATGAGATGAAGATGTTATGAAGTGGTCCGTCATGACGAGTTAACATTACCCGTTTAAAGTGTAGGCTGATTTTATTGCGTCAGCAATGTACAAAGCCCGTAACTGATGGCCAGGTGAAAGGAGCTTCTTGGTTCGCTGTACAAAAGGAAACTGCAAGAAGTTTCCAGCATTATATTCATGCGTCAGTTGTTCGCGTTGCTAAACGGCGGACGCCTTGAAAAGGGAACTTTACACCCAAAATACTACCCTGGACCGGATGCAACATCCATCTCTTCATCTTTGCATCTTCTCTTCATAGACAAGGGGTTCCAGACCATTACCCTTAATGCATTTCGCCCCAGCCATCTAAGGAACATGCCCCAGCTTCAACCAAGCCACACAGTCACGCAGAACCGCCTTAATCTCTTTCTCTCTCTTTCTACCCCTTAAACTACTTCGACTTTATTGGGATAAACTCGCATAACACGTACAAGAATTTCATAAAAGGATTCAGCACTCTCCTTCCACCGCTCTGACTCCAGTGGCACGCTAGAACAAGGCGTCCTCGTCAGAGACGTAGAAATGGGAGATCATTCATGAGAAATTCGCGTCTCCTCACAGCCACCCTGTCCCTTTCTTCTCTCAATAGGAGATAGCGAGTAAAAGACTCCCGACGTAGGAACAAAACGGAGAGGAAATTAAAGACGAAAAAAAAAGAGAGAGCGAATGACAGACAATATGATGCGATAACTACAAAGCAGAAGTGAAATTGAAAATTGAAAAGGTAGATACCTCAGTGAAGAATGGGAAACGTGGAAGGGGGCTCAGTTCCAACTTGAGCGTGATGTATGTTCAGAACCCACACAGCAGCAATCCTACGCTGTTACGTTCCTAACACCGCGTTTAGCAAGACCAACACTGTACAGGATTTTGGGGGTTAAGGGAACTGCGACATCTGTTAACACTTAACGAGTTGACTGTTTCTTTCACTAAACTCAAGAAATACATAACAAAAACAAAACAAACTCCGTGCTGCTTTTACCGGTTCTCACGGTCTCTTCGCTTGTGGATTTCTTATATTTTTCCTTCTACCCTGAAGATGGAGGCGATACATTCCTCCGAAACGTCGGTTAACATATACACGGTGCCAAATCCCAGAAGACTGCTTTCTTCATAGTCACCGCCGTGAAAGCCTCAAATATTACTCCGTGGTTTTAGTCCTCAAGTGAACTATACCGACCGAGGGACCGCCGCTTGTCGGGGAAGTTAGTGTCAACTTTAGCGGATAGAGGGTGTCGCGTGGTCAGCGCAACGGATCCCCACGGCCGTTAATTTCGGTTTTCTAGACCAGAGCCGCTATGTCCTTGAAATCGCTCCTCAGTTATCCTCACGAGGCTGAGTTTACCCCGTTCCAGACCCACTACTTTTCAGAAAATCTGATAGCGCCGGGAATCGAACCCGGACCTCTGGATCTTTAGCCAGGAATTCTGACCACTAGACCACAGAACATTCTCCATAAAATACAAGTATAAACAACTTTTGCATTAAGACACACTGCTCCTGCCGGAAATCGAACCCTGGCGGTCGAGTTCATAGATTGTCTCTATATAGTAAATTGTCCCTGTGCTTAACTAATTAAGCACTATGCCACGAAGGCGTATGGAGGAATGGATGTATACATCCACATAGATCGTCCCTATATCTACTGAAAATAATTGGTTAGAAGATTTTATCTTTGTACCTCAGAAAAGAAAAGAGTAATTGGAAGCCTGTACTAAAGATGAAAGGAACAATTCTGAATACAAACCTTTTGCTGAACTCGGTCTTATAATGTTCACAAGAGCACGCCAATTTTGAGGCCCCGTGTTTCATTTCGTAACGAGGTAGGGATTCTGCGGCGAGGGGTCTTCTGTCCCCGTCCAACCTCCCGTGTCCACTATCTCCTTATTCGAAACACACACGTACCTATCGTCCATAACTACAAGTCGTCCCTTTTATCCTTCAAGGTAAGTTAAAGCTATCCCTGTAACAGGCCTTTGAGGCCAATAGGTTTGTGAGACGTCGAGGCTCCCACATTTTCTAAACATCGGCTCACAGATGGCGGTAAGTTTGTCAGCCTTACGCTCCGGCCGACATTTACCCCCAGGATGATTCCTGATACTCATTTCTGTTAGAGGCTGAGTCGACCCTAGGGCTATAGTGCGGCTGGAAGGGTTAAGTCAATAGAAAAGTCCAACGACCTAATCGGGAATCGGCCCCGCGATCTTCCGACTTGTAGTATTTCTTTTTATTATTCACATAGTGGGAGGTGAGTCCAGCTGAGTCCACTCAGCACGTCAGCGGCTGATTGGCCTATTTTAACTGCCCCGGATGATTCTGACGATGGAGAATTTGGTGGAATGAAGATTAGCAGGAGAAACCGAAGTACTCGGAGAAAACCTGCCCCAGCGTCACTTTGTCCGCCACAAATCCCACTTGACCAGCCCCGGGCTTGAACCCGGGCAGACGCTGTGGGAAGCCAGCGACTAACCGCTTGAGATACGGCGTGGCGTGACTTGTAGCATAGTGCCTCAACCAACTACGCTACCGCGTACCCCTTCTCCTTCATCCTTAGGAGATATTATTAAAAATAAATTGTAAAGGAAGCAGCAAGACGTAAAAAGCATAGCCACGTTCTTTCAAAAGTTTTACTTCATTTGTAGAAGCTAAAATGTTGTTCTTCCTCCTTAAATTTGAAAGCGATGTTAGTCGAAGTGCCTGTTATGTTTCTCCCTGCTCCATAGTTCTACCAATTATGTCGAAAAGTTATTAAATGGAAGTTAATTTAATGCCTGAAGACTGCATTAATTCGCGTGCGCTTTCTCATTCAAAATTTGCATATTTTAAATACAGTAGAAGGGAAAACCACACCAGCCGATGTGCATTATGGGAATAATATGTATGGTAATGCAGCGCAATATATAGGGGGCAATTTACCCTTTTTTGTGTGTTGGAGAATATTTTAAGAGCCCACTTCATGCTGGAACCCACTGTCCAGACACTGTTAAGGCCTCTCCGTGCTGCTGTCTGAAGATAACTTTTTAATAGTTTTAATATCACCAAAAAATGACGATGCTGTATGATTTAGTATGAATGCAGCCCCCAAAGGACAGACGCTCAAAACAGGCAGCCGGCTGGTTTACGAGTCGGAGACACCTGAAAACAATTGCCGCTTGTGTCGTGATGTTGCCAACTCAAACAAATCGTAATTGCTACGCAACCCCACGCTTCTCTGTGTAATAAAGAAGTAGGTACGGTAGAGCGAACCCCACACTCGACTTGCTTGCTTATTATGACGCCCCAGGCTTATAACTCACGTGCCCACGGTAGAACAGCGGGTAGAAACCAACGTTCGCAGCAATAAGGACGCGTCAAGCGGGATGCCTATGTCTGATTCCGCAGAGGATATCAGTGTAGATAATGCTTATTATATTCCATTCAACATACCTCTATTTCCGGCAGATAGAGTCTGCTCCTAGGGCCACCTGTTTCAGCACGTGTGCGATTTTCAGGTAAGCATTTTAGCTACAATTTACAATTATATTTTCATATAAAATGGTAAAGCCGATCACTGTGGCCACTTGGTCTAATGCATGAACTGTCTTCGCTTTATCGAACGCTGGGGTCATGGGTTCGAATCCCACTCGACACATGGATTTGTGTGTGTACGTAGCGGCCTTGCAACGGGCTGATCCCCCGTCAAAGGCGTCCTACCGTCTGTGTAAAATAGATTACGAAACTGAAAAAGAGGCCAGGGTCCAATAAAGGTCTGCAGAACCACTGATTAATAAAATGAATGAATAAAAAGGTAGAAGTATTCCCAGTGCCGATCACGGTGGCCGCGCGGTCTAAGACATGAACGATCTTCGCCAGCTCAAATACTGGGGTTGCGGGTTCGAATCCCACTTGAGGCATGAGTGCTTCTCTGCGTTTATTCTGTGTTTGTATTGTAGGTAGCGGTCTTGCGATGGGCTGATACCCCGCTCAAGGGGTTCTACCGTCTGTCTGTATGATTAAGAAACTGGAAAACAGTGTTCCAAGATTCATCGTGGACCGTAGCGGTCACAGAGTAGATTAGTAAAGTTGTTTCTGTGCTTAATTAATTAGGAACTATATCATGAAGACATATGGGGTAGTGGAGGTATAGCTCAACAATTTTTGACTTCGGTACTAGATAGAGGTGAGTGGTCAACTTCATGCCCCGGCCGCTTTACCTCCCCCCGGTGAAAGAGCCCCCCTGTAACCATTGTATATGAGGCTGGGTGAGCCTCAGAGCCGGTCTGGTCGCCGTGGAGAAGAGAAAATAGTGACCCTGCAGGAATCGAACTCCTGCCATTCAGCCTGTAGCCCATCATTATACTGACAGAGCTATCCCTAACTCTTCTCCTTCATATACCTGTACTTTTCCATTTAAACCGAGTGGATCCACATGTGTGTAATATCCTATATATATATATATGCTACATACCAGTGGTTCTCAGACCGCAGCCCTGTAAATTCTTTTTTCTATAAGACGAGGGACCAGTACGGGGCCACGGCCCAGCAGTTGAGAAACACTGCTATATATTCGTACTATAATGGGTTGGTACTTTATCTGCAATTTATAACACAATGGTGGATGCACTCGGTTTACACCGAAAATTTACGATTTTATAGAATAATTACAACTGAGAACTGGCCCTGAAGATGACGCACATGTGCCGAAACATATCATCCTAGACAACACTCTACCTGCTGGAAATTTTGTTATTCGGACATGAACATAATACATAGGCCTATTATATATTGCACTTTATGCAACAGGATGCAAGAAAATGTGATGGATGCCAATAGTCCTTGACTGGTTACCCTCTGAAAATGGGTAAGAAGTGTAAAATTGCCCCCGTACTCATTTGCATAATTAAGCACCGCTCCAAAAAGACTTACAGGTATAGCTCCACCATTCTTGACCTCGATACTAATATATATGTGTTCTAGTCAAGTGCACTGACCAGTATATAGGACCGCCTCTGTGGTCTAGTGGTCAGAGTTCCTGGCCACAGATCCAGAGAACTGGGTTCGATTCCCGGCCCTGCTAGATTTTCTGGGAAGTAGTGGGACTGGAACGGGGTCCACTCAGCGTCATGAGGATAATTGATGAGCTATTTCAAGGAAATAGCGGCTGCGGTCTAGAGAACCGAGATTAACGGCTGTGGGTATTCGTTGCGCTGACCACGCGACACACACTATCAGCAAAAAACTTGGCACTAACTTCGCCGGCAAGCGACGGTCGCTCGGTCGGTATAGTTCGCTTGCGGACTAAAATCACAGAGTTTGGCAATTATATAGTCGGTTCAGGCCCATTTCCAACTGATGGATTGATTGCAAGTGGACTTGTTATGCCTCAATCCCTTCGTGTGTTATGCACATGGCGTTGTATCAAGATGTTTCAAAATTGGGCTACTCTTATTGATCATCATTAAATTATTCATGTTGCTTGCCTGTGATGATGCCCCCAACTTGTTTCCTTACAATAATGGTAACACTAACGCCTCTCTCACGGGAGGCTGTTGACAACGGTAGCACCGCAGCAATACTGAGAAAATTGCTTAGATGTAGTAGTTTCTGCCCCCCCCCCATAACTCTTAAATTCATACCGCTCATCCATTACACCATTCAGAATGTTCTCGTCTTTTCTGTCACCAATCAAAATGTTCCTGAAATGGGTGGCAATGATTTTTATTTTGCTCTTCTCACATCTTCTCATCCCTGAGGGACCTGATGACCAGCTTTAGGGGTCCAGCGTTTGAGATTAACTCTTTTCAAATAGACCCAACAGAGTAAGTATCTCTTACCCCTTTCGGAAGCGTTGTGTTCTTTGGAATACCGGACGTTGGACGAAGTTCAACCCCAGTGTTATTCAACATCGTCAGAACCCTTTAGAATATTTCGATTGGTTTCCATTTTCTCGCTTGCCTTAATTTCTTTTATAATTTTTTTTGTGGTATATTTATATTCCATTTGTCCATGAATAGTGCATCCGTGCTTTAAACATCTAATTATATAATTATAACGTGCTATGGAACAGAGTCCAGCTTGAGAATCTAATAATCTTTCATGTACTGATAATTTATAGATCAAACATGAAGGTAAAAGAAAGTTGAAACTATACCCGTAACAGGCCTTGAAGGCCCATAGGGTTGTGAGACATCGAGGCTCCCACATTTTCTCTAGACAGTCGGCTCACAGATGGCGGTAAGGTTGTCAGCCGGCCGCCCTTTACCCCCCCAGGAAGATTCCTGGTACTCATTTCTGTTAGAGGCTGAGTCGACCCCAGGGCCATAGTGCGGCTGGAAGGATTAGGTCAATTGAAAACAAATCCACCTCATCGGGACTGGAACCCGCGACTTTCCGGCTTGTAACCTAGTGCCTCAACGAACTACGCTACCGCGGGTGTTTGATGCTTTGATAGCACGTAAGTCGAAAGATTTGTGGGGCATGGCAATCAAGACAACTAACACACAATTTTTGTATTTGAGAGGCACTTGGCTGTCTATATATGTATACATCAAACATAAGAAGTATTAATTGTAATTGATAAGCATGTCCTTATACAGTAGCACGTATTGAAAGCATGTGAAACATGAGTTTTTCATAAACGACTGCGCCCGTAGTCAAGACATTTTGAAGCCCGGCTTCCTTATCATGAACTATAGCGACTTGGTGTAGTAAGTTAATACAGGCTGCACCTACGGTTCAGGAGAGGGTTGTGTCTGGCGATCAGTATTCCACGTCACGATGTCGTAGTAACATGTAATTGAATTATTGCACGCCACGCAGGGACTTGCAAAGCGAACCCTTCAGTACCGAAACGCTCTCTGTTTGCATACAGCGCACAGGTTGCTATCTCAGTCCAGTCACACCACAACCTCCAGGGTGACGTCACACGAAAATAAAGTTTAAACTCTCCAATGTTCATAAAACATACAAGACATTTCTTAAAGAACTACGGGCTGAACCGCCTGGGTTCGATTCCTAGCAGTGTAAGATTTTCTCTCCTTCACAGCGTCATGACAGACTCTTGGGCCCACCCAGCCTCATATCCAATGGGTACGGGGATTCTGTCCCCAGGGTAAAGAGACAGGGGCGTGAAGCTGACCACCTCAATCTAGTGCTGAGGTAAGAAAGGTGGAGCTATAACTCCACTCCTCAATATGTCTTCTTGGAATGTACAAGGACAGTTTTACCTTTATTTACCACACGAGTTCATTTTCCTGTGCCCCATTAACATAAATTGATGGCTGTTTCCCTCAGCCTATTCGAGTGACTTTAGCGGATTCGGCATTGTGGATGGTCTCATTCCTGAATGTACATACAATGAGTCCGCAAGCGAACTATACCGACCGAGCGACCGCCGCTTATCGGCGAAGTTAGTGCCAACTTTAGTGGATAGAGGGGGTCGCGTGGTCAGCGCAACGATTCCCTCGGCCATTAATTTCGATTTTCTATACCGGAGCCACTATTTCCTTGAAATAGCTCCTCAATTATCCTCACGAGGCTGAGTGGACCCCGTTCCAGACCCACTACTTCTCAAAAAAATCTGGTAGCGCCGGGAATCGAACCCGGACCTCTGGATCTGTAGACAGGAACTCTGAACACTAGACCACAGAGACAGTCATCGCTGAATATACGGGAGTTAGAAAGAACGACGTCTGGGTGGCTTCCTGTGGCATAACATTTATGCCAAATTTCGTGAAATCGGTCAAATGGATCTAAATTTAAAGGGGAGCAGGGACTCATGAACACATACAGGTTTTTTGTTTTACTTATTGGCTGCCACAAGATGTAAGCAAAATGTTACAGAGACTAGTTCGCTTGAACTAACAATCTGTTTTAATTTGACACTAAGTTACTAAGATTATATGAAGTTAAGTTCGCCCATCGGATCCCTTAATTGTTGGGCTGCTTGGCTAGTTCGTAAGGTTTGGTCCGTTTGAGTCGCCTGGTTAGGTTTCCCACATTTAGGAGCCTGGACGCTTCTTCATTGACGTCTTGTCGAAGTCTGTTTTCGTGTGAGGTGGCGTATCTTGCAATAATGGATGCGACTGTTTCGACACCGAGGTCTCGATGGAGGTCCCTGTTGCGTACATACCAGGGCGCATCTGCTATGCGTCTTAGTTCTTTGTTCTGGTATCGTTGGGCTTACAGAATGATTAGATGATTTATGAATTACTTTTCCTTCCTTTAAGAATTGTCGCCCTCTATACACACACATACGTGTAACCGCCGTCTTATGTTTTTTAATTGCTAGTGGGGTGTGGCTAAGTCCCTTGTACTGCGGCCACTTCTGGCCTATTGTACCGTCCCCAGATGATAGGTGAGGGTGATTGTGGAGCAGTTGGTGGAATGAAGGTTGGCGCGGGAAAGTACTCGGAGAAAACCTGCCCTAGCGCCACTTTGTCCACGACAAATCCCACTTGACCAGACCCGGGGTCGCACCCGGGCCGCCGAGGTGGAAAGCAAGCCACTAACCGCTTGAGCTATGGCGCGGCCCAACCACCGTCTTAAATACAACACACATTTTCATCTTTCATATAAAATTATTTGAAAGTGTTTCAGCCTCACTTGGCCATCATCAGGTGTTTACTTTGCTAAAATGTTGCACTCTTTGTCTTAGTATGTCGCATAATTAATTAATCCGTACACGTACAGAACAGACCGAATTATTAGCACGGAATTCATATCCACACACTATGGCAACAAACAGAACACTCACACATGGCAACCACATGCAGCGCAGCTGAATCAGCAATTTTATGGTTTCTTAAATATTGTTTGTAATTAAAAATAACGACACGTTCACATGCGACATACTTAGATGAGAGTGCATCAGTAAACACCTGATGACGGCCGAGTGAGGCCGAAACATGTAATAAGATATATGACACAAGAAAACAGGTAGATTCTAAAGTGTTCTGTTTAAGATGGTGGTTACACATATGTACAAAATTTCTTTAAGAAATTGAAATAGGCTATAAAATGGCACTAATACACCAGAGGATGTGTGTTGATGCTCCGTGTCCACACACAGTTTTATCATTTTATAGGCTGTAGAATATTAGTACGAGGTTTGTACTCGTAGTTCCTTCTTTGCTGTCCACCTGGACGCTTATACGCGTAATGTCAGTGTGTTTACTATTTGTAAGATTTGAGGTTTTCAATGCGGTAACTATGAAGAATGCTGTCCTCTGGGATGTAGCGCCGTGTAGATATTGTGTTAACCGATGTTCCTTCGAAACGTCGGTTCACACAAGATCTGCACTGCGCCACATCCCAGAGGACGGCATTCTGTTTACTTTTTGTTCGTAAAACTATTCCTTGGCCTACTTCTAGAAGTTCAGCCGTGTGTGCCATGAACCCCCCCCCCCAACTGTCAGCCGTTCTCATAAAAGTCTTCAACTATTTATTTGTTTTGTGGATTGTGTTGTTACATATCTTCCGTTTAGGTTATCAGACTCCATGTAATAACATCGCCATGAAAGCTCAAGGTCTTTTCGCAACTATGCGTGAGTATAAATTGCTGTCATACTATGAATTCACTTATCTTGAAACATGTATATATCATCTGGGTTCTCTGTGCCGCAGTTTACGTTAATAAAATTAAGTTTAAACTGCAGAACTACACACTATGTATCAGATGGAGATTAATTACGGTGGATGAATCTTGTAATTTAATTATTGGTGCGTTATAACAAGTCACTTTATTGTCGCCATATTAATCAGTTTGTGTGCAAGGTGCCTCTTCCGTATATTTACCGGTCTGGAAATACCGGCGCACTCGACCGTATTCCTCCGCCGTGCAAGTTCTGTGTACGACTAACTGGATTTCCAAACTCTTTCGAAAATTTGTTCAGATCTGAACAATCTGAGATTCCCACAGCGGTGGTTGTGAAGACTACTATATCCTGGGATATAACGCCATGTAGCCCGTTGAAAGTCTACCTACTTTTCGGAGGAATATATCACCTTCATCCTCAGGGTCGAATAAGCCGAGCAGGATAGCGGCATGAAAGCAGATAGCCTGGAATTGACTATATAGGAAGAAGGAAGGAAATAGAAACGTGTATCTTACTTCGCAGTGGCTCGCCATGGGACAGAATGAAACTGCTGAACACCCAGACCACCGAGCGACCCAATAGGCGACAATGGTAGGAGTTTTTATGGCCCTGTAAAGGGGCGGTTTTGTTGGTCTATGAAAAAAAAATGGTGTAAGGATGTTTTGGGCAGGGAACCGACGTGTCAAGCGAATGAGCCGCCGGCATGCGCGGGAAAGGGGCTTAGGGGGCAGAGGTAAAGCAAGCCGGGACAGCAGGGTGGAGGCTCATGAGTAACCTGACGAGGGCAGTGTGTAGAGTATCAACTTGGGGCACGGCATCCAGGTACACCACAGCGCCATCCTCTCCATCAAACCCAGATACAGGGAGGCGATTGGTTATTGAGCTTCAGCCCGACAATATGACCAGGGAGGCTGGCTTCTCTCTGAGCAAACCATGGAAACCTCACATCTGCTCCATGAAAGGTCGTAGGAATCCTCCATCACATGACAGAGGATCTGGGTTCTCTGCGGGGTCTGGCAGGTCCGTGCACACTTCCCTTATCGTGGCACTCACCAGCCTCCACCCTGATGACCCGGCTTGCTTTCGCCACCCCTGCTCCCGTCATCCCAAACGTCGGTTCCCTGCCAAACACATCCTTACAAGTTCCCCTTTGTCTTTTTCCTATACCAGCAAAACCGCTCCCTTTCAGGGTCATCGTAACTCCTGTTCTTGTGTCCTATTTTTTCGTTCGGTGGTCATGTGAGAGCCCAGCGGTTTCATTCTGTCCCACGGCCAGCCTATAGAAACTGAGGTCCTGTGTCTTGCTTGGCTTATTCGACCCTGAAGATGGAGGCGACATATTCCTCCGAAACATCGGTTGACTTTCAAGGGGCTACGCGGCATTATATCCTAGAAGACTCTTCTTTTTCAGAACTGTTTTAACTTCGTGCGCTTGGTTTGTCTTGTAGCATGACATTTGGACATTACAGGTCACATGAAGCTCTATCACAGTCTTTTGTCATGCGCTGAAGCAACTCAAATAATTTTATGTTGCCGTGAAAACGTCCAGAAATTTCGGAGACTGGGCTGAGTCTTTTAACTTTTTCCGCCTAGTTATGAATATTGTACATTCACCAAAAATATAGCTAAAATACTCCATCACCTCTTTGACGTCTGAAAAGATTATAACCTTTTACTTATCTTCTTGCTGAATGTATATAAAAATTGTTGTCTTTAAACTAACTAAAGCCCGGAAAAGTACACATTAGACGAATTTAAAGGAAACAAGCTTAAACCCTTGTTTATATCGATATTATTGGATTCTGTTGGCGATAAAGAGGTTTTAAAATTATGAGTGAATGTGTGATGAATGTATCTTAGTGATTAGGCAAAGAAACGAACATGCATTTCTCCATTATTAATCATGTAACTGAATAATTCAATATAGTAGAGCCTTTGCTTGAGAAACTTATCATAATACCTCAGTTGATTAACATCAAATTGGGTGTTTACTACCGTGTACACAAATAATACATCGCTGGGTCGTGTTCTTGGCCAATTAAATCGAATTCACACCTCCCATGTCCCGTTTCTATAAGGTCTATCCCATTTACGCGTAACTCTCCAAACCGTTCTCTTCCCTTTATATTTTCCAACTGGAATGTTGTATTCGCTTGTTATGCCCCCATGCCTACTCTGTATCTCGTGTAACCCATTCTCCTTCTTTATTTTGAGCTAAATAAGACCTATTTGGCGAAGAGAACAAATTATAAGGCTTCCAGTAACGTAATTTAATCCATAAAACAAAGTTATACGTAGCCATAGTAGAGTGACCTATCGTAAAGTTTCTGTGTTTAATTGAGCATCACTCCATGAAGACCTTTGGGCAAGTACAGATATAGCTTCACGCTCGGCGTAAGAACACGTGACACCCACTGGATAGGAAGCCGAGTAGAACCTAGAGGCGATTTGGCCACTGTGAAGACAGGAGAAATCTCTGCGCTTGCTGGGAATTGAACCCTGATTTCCCTATTGTCCATCCCCTAGCTAATCCCCAAAGTGACTGAGCTATCCTTGCCCCTACATGGAGCTGTAGTTCGGCAGAGTCTAAGCATTGTCCATTGACAAACAGTAAGCTATGATAACTGTATGGACGGAAGGGAGCAGTTTGCAATATTTTCAGCCAGTGCATAGCGTAACTGGATGATTGTGGGTCAATGGAAGTTTTAAGATTGAACGAGAGGAGTTACTCCGTGGCTTTTAGTCCACAAGCGAACTGTACCGACCGAGCGACCGCCGCTTGTCGGCGAAGTTTTTCTTTAAATTCGCTTAGTGGGAGTGGAGTCCAACTGGGTCCACTCGGCACGTCGGCCACTGATTGGCCTATTGTAGCCTGCCCCGGGTGATTATGATGATGGAATGAAGATCGGCAGGGGGAACCGAAGTACTCGGAGAAAACCCGCCCCAACGCCACTTTGTCCACCACAAATCCCACTTGACGAGACCCGGGATCGAACCCGGGTCGCCTCGGTCGCCAGGGACTAACCGCTTGAGCTATGTCGCACCTCGTCAGCGAAGTTAGTGCCAACTTTAGCGGATAGAGGGTGTCACGTGGTCAGCGCAGCGGATCCCCACGGCCGTTAATCTTGGTTTTCTAGAACGGGAACAAGAGGAACACAGTGGCATTTGTTTTCTGTTCATGAACCTTAGTACGCGTGTTTAAACAGTTGCACCGTGTCCCTGTATGGGGGATCTGTGTGTGGAAGCTGCGTTCATTAAGTTGATGTGCTTTGTAGATTATGTGGAATTTTGCTTTCTGTAATGCGTGGATAGTATTTATATCCCTCCCTCGCCTCACGTGTTCTCTTACCTTCCATTTTTCGTTTCAGCCCTTGAATTTCTGTTTGCACGAGCGCACTAAAACATTATTCTAAAAGTGGAACCCACTAGAGCATTATCGTTGTTAATTCTTTTATTTCCCGAACACCGGAATATTTTCTACTCCACCGCTCCCATGCTTCTTCAGTGTAATGAGAAATTCAAAACAATTTGCAGTCGTTGTTACTGTTGTTGCTACACTCTCTCTTCTTTCCACGTTATTCGTTATTTTCATTTTGCTGCGTCCATGTTGTGCCCCCCCCCCCATCGTGTGTAGTTCTCACTAGTCGGCCGTATGTCCCTTCTGTTGGTGAACAATTGCCTGAAGATGGCCTTGTAAGGCCGAAGCATATTGCAGTTGAAGGTGATTTTAATTAAATTTTAAGATAAAGGAGCGATTGTGAACAGGTTTGGGATGCATTGGAGGCGGATATGATGAACGAGAGATACAACAATGCAACAGAATGCTGAAATATAACATTATTGTCTTAATTAATTTACAATAAACTATTTCATATCAAGCTCAACTCTTGTTGCTGCTGATGATGAATATACCGAGGTCTATAAGTTCGAAAATTTATATGTATCACGTAATTAACTAACGCAACAAAATACGAGTACTTAAATACAACATTAATGATTACCGATAAAAAAAGTAAAAGTAAATCTATCCCTGTACCAGGCCGTAAAGGCCCATAGGGTTGTGAGACGTTGAGGGTCCTACATTATCTAGACAATCAGCTCAAAGATGGCGGCAAGGTTGTCAGCCTTACGCGGCGTCCGCGCTTTACTTCCAAGGAAAATTATTTAATTAATTCCTGGTACTCATTTCTGTTAGAGGCTGAGTCGACCCCAGGGCCCCAGTGCGGCTGGAAGGATTAGATCAATTGAAAAAATCCAATGACTTCATCGGGACTCGAACCCGCGACATTTCGGCTTGTAGCATAGCCCCTCAACCAACTACGCTACCGCTACCAATAATATACCGATAAGAATCTGGATGGATTTTATGAGTGAATAACTTTCGTAATTTTCGCTTATCCTAACGATACGTTCTCTTATCCATACAATGTTGTATTAACAGATTCGCATTTGACGTGTATCTCCTTATTCCCTGTTATTTTTGTGATCGTTTCTGCTTTCCTTTCAACATGGCGCCTTAAGGGTAAACATGGGGTATGATCATATAATAAGAGATTGCCTTCAAGTGCATAATCAAAGTAATTACAGCTCATATGGCAATGCTGACGGTTTCTCTGTCACATCGTCCGAGTGAGCTGCAACCTGTCTCTTCTCTGTGTGATGTTCATGTTTTGTAAAGTGGAAACTTTGAGTGTTCCCCTTCATCTACCCTGAGCCTCGTTCGCTTTTAATACAGTTAAACCATTGCGGCTTGCACGGACTACCGTAGTAGAACCCACTGATGAAGCCTGTGTATATGAGAGGTATGGATGTTGAAAAGACGAACTGGAAGATGAATATTCTGCTCTTCCATCACTTTGATTTGATTTGCGTTTCCACTCACTGAGGAAGATTCCTTTTGCACGAGTTGGTGTCAAAGGATTTTCCGCGAAGTGGAACCCGCGCGAGGCCGGCTTACTTTCCTGTCTGAGGCGGGCGGCGGGGGGCAGTGCAGGCGCCGAAAGTGCTAACTGGCGTAAATGCACGTGCGCTTCGGGGCTCTTGAGAGGGGACGTAACTTTAAAATTGCTTGCAGGTTCAGATATCGCGTGTTGAGCAGAGTTTGGATTGTTGCCCCTTTAGATGACGTTATAAAAAGAAAATTATGTTTTAATGGAAACCTGGACGGAACTTTCGAATGCGCACGCGCACATTAGACCGTGGCGTGACAGATCGCTTGAAAACTCAGCTTGACGAAGTCTTATTAAAGAATTGGCTCACTTCGAAAAAATAGTGACTAGTTGTCACACTATTGTTGTTATTGTTTTTATTATAACGGAAATATTGTTGCTGTGACTGCTGATGGTGGCTTCACTACCGTAAAGAAGAGAAAGGTTGAGAAATAAAGTTCTAGCATTTCCTCGCATTCTCTTGAGAAAAATAAACAGTTTCTGATTGTAAAAATCGTCAAAATTAAATCTGTTTTTGTCTCTCGTTTTGACCACAAATATATTGAGAAATCATTATTAGATCGATCTATTGATTGATCGTGCTGAATACGGCCCATTCCAACGCGGTCATTTCTGGTCTCCTTATAACATTGACTAAAATACCAGCTCGACGTTATAAACAAAATTTTTAATAATTTTCTGCTGGGGATTATACGGTTCTTGTGTACTTGTGACTGGTCTTCACTGTACTCGTACAACGAAACATCTGTTTACAATATTATTACAGTGTGGAAACAAGAACTAGCCGCTGCAGCACTTCAAACACAGGGCGAATAACCCTAACAATTTTAAAAAATTTTAAAATTTGGACAAGAATTTAAAGGTTTAAAATTAGAACTAAAGATTTTATTATGGTGCTATTACAATAAACTCAAAATTAACGTGTGTGAAGTAATCTACGGGTGGACAGCTATCAACGAAGTAGAAGTTGATAATGACAGGGAGAGTGTTTTAGATGTTAAATTTTGAACTGGGTGCAGTGTGACAGCGACGTGAGTGTTATACACCTGATGATGGCCGTCTGAGGCCGAAACATGTAGTGTAGGGAGCAAGATCAAAGACACAAAATATATTGTTTGCACTTGAGACGGAGTTTATATCATTTATCGAAACATCTGTTGGTGATGTCGTCAACAGATTAAATGTTGCTGTAACCCGAACCATAGATTTAGCTGATCCTTCTGTATACATTAAAGAAAAGAATTATTTTTATAGACGTTACAAGACGTAAATGGCTGGCTGTTTTCACGGCAGATTTTCTTTTTACCGCAAATTAGTTAACGCAGCCATCAAGACTGACAGATTTCATTGGTAAAAATCGGTCAATGAAAATCTAATATCTCACCCCAAGCAATTCTGGAAATATATATATATACCATAAAGCGCATTACCATTACAACGCACGCAGCCACAAGAGAAGGACACATCACAAGACACAGTATACACAAAATATAGGGAGAACGACTCCCATAGTGGAAGAATGATATAATACGCGAGTTTGAAATAAGACGTATAAGATGATAAATCTTAACAAATTTTAATATAGTACATGACGAATATACGTTTTAAATCATTTTATAAACGACACGTGATGGCGAGCAGTGCAATAGTTTAACGTAAATAACACACCTGGGGGTGGCACAGTGATGCCGGAACATGTAGTGAAGTGACATGTGAGATTGTGTGCACTAGAAGACGGTCAATACATACATATCATGTAAAACCGGTTGAAAATATTTTGAAACTGCTTCAGCAATATCATGGGCTTATTTTTTTAGAACGAAAACTCATTTTATACACCTTGAAATCAATGGTGTTCTAAAAAATAAGCCCATGATATTGCTGAAGCATTTTCAAAATATTTTCAACCGGTTTATGGTATTTTTGCCCTGGAACCTTTCCTTTTGTTAATCTACGGAAATATCATCCTTAGCTCCTGATATATTCATAATGCCATAAAACGGCTGCGGCCAACTAAATCAGTCGGACTTGACTATGCGACGTATACCTAGTTTTGTTATAAAGGGCTGCTCTGAAATCATGCGCTTATTCTCAGGTTTATTTTTAGTATTAGCCTATTCAGAATAGTTTTCCTAACTTGTGGAAGCACACAGCTATTGTTTCTGTTCTCAAAAAGGGACAAACTTCCTCTGAAAAATTATAGAATCATGGCTGTTCTTAACAGTCTTTCCAATTTTTTAATTTACAATACATGACCACGTTTCTCACTTTATAAAATCTAAATTGAACCCTTCCCAAAATGGTTTTTTCAACCATTCACAATTCTGTTCACAAGGTCAAACCGACTCTGTTTTGACTTTAGCAATGCGTTCGACAGTCTTCCACACGCATTGCTTCATCATAAACTAAGTAACTGTAGATTATCTTCAGTTTACTTAAACTGGTCTTTCAGTTATTTAACAAATAGACAATCTCGTGTGCATTATTCCGGAATATTTTCATAACCTTTTGTAACCTCAGGGGCCATTTGTCTTGTCTTTGCTTTTTAATATTTTTGTAAATGATTTATGTGACGCAATTAATCACTCCGTCTTCTTTTTTCTGACGACTTTAGAATTTATCGAGAAATTAGTTCACCTAGTGATTGTTTACTTCTGCAGTCAGATATTGATTGTGTACATAAATGGTGCTAGGCAAGTTTTATGGAGCCCAATTTCAGCAGAATTAGTGCCAGATTGTATAAAGGACTTGGATATGCATACAAACAAACAAACTCCGAGGTTCTAGTCCTCAAGCGAACTATACCGACCGAGCGACCGCCGCTTGTCGGCGAAGTTTCTTTTTTTAAATTCGCTTGGTGGGGGGTGGAGTCCAAGTGGGTCCACTTGGCACGGCGGCCACTGATTGGCCTATTATAGCCTGCCCCGGGCAATTATGATGGAGAATTTGGTGGAATGAAGATTGGCAGGGGAAACCGAAGTACTCTGAGAAAACCCACCACAGCGCCACTTTGTCCATCACAAATCCCACTTGACCAGACCCGGGATCGAACCCGCGCCGCCGCAGTGGGAAGCCAGCGACTAACTGCTTGAGCTATGGCGCGGCCTTGTCGGCGAAGTTAGTGCCAACTTTAGCGGATAGAGGGTGTCGCGTGGTCAGCGCAACGGATCTTGGGTATGCATATTGATTGCAAATTTCATTTTCATCGTCATGTCGGTTTTTCTTTTGCATGCACTGAAATTACTGGGGATAATTCACATAGGAACATTTTTGTTTTCCACCTTAGACAGTTTACTGGTGCTATTTTTTTTTTGTCACATCTAAACTCTAATATGCTTCTGTTGCGTGGAACTCTGTTACGATTACTGATTCCAATAAACTTGAGTGCATAGAAAGAAAATCTGCAGCCCCTTGCCACAGTAGTTCCCACCCCAAGATATGGAATATCACTATGATAATTCATTCGAAAAATAAAATTTTTTGACACTGCACAATAGGCGTCGTCACTTTGATGCTTTGTCGTAATAAACGTTTAAGTGTCACTAAATGTTGCTCCTCTGCTCTCGAAATAATTGGCCTTTGGGTTCGTACTCGAAACATTCGCAACTTCAACATGTTCACTTGCTCTTCTTGTTACTGTCCTTCAACTAGATGTGTTTCAACCGCAAATGCAGTATGTAAACAACTCTTTTATTGACCGTCACAACACAGCAAACAGCTAGCCCAGCTATGGTTTCGCTACATGTTTCAGCCACTAACGGCTGTCAATTAACAAACATATATCATTGAACTCCTGTACATCAGATTGGACACAATGTCATCAATCATTCAAAATACTTTGCGTAAAAATACAATAAGTCAGATTATATAAAAACTAAAAGTTATTGTATAAAACAAGATAAAACTTAATTGATGTTATACAACATCGAGTCAGTCGTTGATTTTTTACTTTTCATACGTTTCCATGGACCAATTGGAAGTTCGATATTTCTTTTATATAAGAATGTATAGGAGGCCCATGATGTTACAAGTTAATTAATTGTATAGTCGGTGCCTCATCTTACGAAGAATTGTCCGTACTGTATGGAAAGTAAACAACGACTCGATATGTAGCAATATGAAGCAGTATGTAAACTTACATGTATTATAAGAACTCTTTTTTGAGCGTTAAGAGCCTAAACAAATTCATTTTTCTTCGTTTTTGTTGTCTCTTTTCTTGTTTCTTGTTTTGTTTTGTCCTCTGTTTTCCTGTTGCTGCTGCTGTTTGTATTCGTACTGACTCTGTAACTGACCATTGGCTGTTGGGTTCAGCAAGTAGAGAAATAAAGAACTGGATTATATTATTCATTCATTCTCCATTTTGGGTTTTTAAACATATTTTATTACGGTACTTATGAATTATTAAAACGTTAATCATATTCAATATGAATATATGTATACACATTTTTTCTCAGTGCATAATGGCGGTTGTTACTGCATATATTTAATTTCGTTAATATTATCTGAATTATACAACTTATCTTGTTTTGTCTTTTGTTTGTGTGTATGCGTTTACTATGCTTCCTACTTATGCTCGTGCTTAGTTTAACTTTTTAATAGTTTCTTGGGGATGGGGTGAGACTGAGTCCACTTGGTACATCGGCCACTAATTGGCCTATTGTATCAGAGCCCTCCACTGGTCCCTATCCTTAGCCAGATTGACCCAGTCCATACCATCCCATCCTATCTCTCTACGATCCATTTTAATATTGTCCACCCACCTACGCTTTTGTCTTCCTATTGATTTCTTTCCTTCTGGCTTTCCCACCAATGTGCTATGTCCATTCATCTTCTCCACCATTCGTGCTACATGCCCTGCCCATCTCATTCTCCTTGACTTGATCATTCTAATTATACTTAGGGAAGAGTACAAGTTATGAAGCTCCTCATTATGTATTTCTCTCCAACCTGCCGTCGCTTCATCTGTCTTCGATCTAAATATTCTCCTAATCACCCTGTTTCCAAATAACCTCAGTCTGTGTTCCTCCCTTAATGTCAGAGACCAAGTTTCACACCCAAACGGGCCACAGGCAGAATTATAGTTTTGTATGTTCTAATTTTTATGTTTTTAGACAGCAGATAGCATTGTGGTCACCTAAGCCTACTTTAATTTAGTCAAAATAAGGAAAGCAGACTAGAAATGGACAGTAAGCAGTGAGTAGGCAGAATTACAGTAGTAGACCCCTTACTATTCGCAAGAAGTAGGTTAAACTGAGGTTTGTCGACCTCAGGTTGAACAGATGTACAGTGATTATGTAACCCCATAACACCCAAACTCAGTAGTGTCGGAATTAGAGACAGAATTTTTGTCATTCTTTGGTCTACTGCAAGAGTAGGAATATTAACTTCTGAAGTTCATGACAGTCTTGTTATAGAGCATTAAAGTCGTTTCCAAAGATTAGACCTATAAATCAAAAACAGCTTAATTTTATTTCGATATAAAATAATTATGAAATTATCTTAACGCAAAACGAATGACAGACTAAAGAGGAAACAAAACTTGCATTGATGTGGATGATGCTTCTGCTAGAAATAAAACATCGCGTTTTTCTTTTTGACTATAAATTATTTAAAAGTAATTGTTGCCACCTGCCCTTCAAAGTCAGTAGTGGGACTGAGTTCATTAAAAGGAAGTGCGGAAATTGTGACCACGTCAGAATATGGCTCACTTAAAAATTTACCTTACTCTTCTCGAAAGACCAACGATCCGCAGCAATTTGCCTCAAGTACAATAACTTCATCACAGTTTACACTTTGCCGGCTCAGTTTGTTTTCTAATCACGCTTTCATTTCTTCCTTTGAGAACTGGAACGTACGCGAATAGCCCGTGCTGTGCGTTCTACTGGAATTTGATAAGTAGCGTAATGGAAGTTTGACAATTTACAATTATTTCTCCCTCAAAACTCTGCCTCTGGATATCACATCTGAAATACCTGACTGCCCTTTCAATATCGAAGCTAAATTCAGCGTTCCGTAACCTCAGCAGTTAGAGAGCGCCACGAAAGACGCTAAAATAGCGAACAATGTTGAAACTTCATATTGAGGTCTTCTGGGTAACGGTACAGTGTAAGCCCGTATGTGGGTACCAACGTTTCCAAATACTCGTTAACACACTGCGTCCATCCTCATTACGCGGTGTCATAACACAGTAGACTATAATATGAATCTTTATCCCCACAAAATATTTAAATTCAGACCAAACGATCGCTTATGTACAAGGTCGCGCCATAGCTCAAGCGGTTAGTCGCTGGCTTCCCACCACGGCGGCCCGGGTTCGAGCCCGGGTCTGGTCAAGTGGGATTTGTGGTGGTCAAAGTGGCGCTGGGGCAAGTTTTCCCCGAGTACTTCGGTTTTCCCTTCCAATCTTCATTCCACCAAATTATCCATCATCATAATCATCCGGGGCAGGTACAATAGGCCAATCAGTGGACGCCGTGCCGAGTGGATCCAACTGGACTCCACCCCCCACCCCCACCCCCTATGCGAATCGCTTCTGTGCACTGTATTTGATTGTACGGCGTTTCAACTGTTAGTAAAGATCGTTATATTTGTTGTTGTTTATGTAGGCCTTTAAACCAAGTCATTTGTTTCTCTGTTAGATACAAAATTGGTATGAGAAACCTTGAACTTTCTAGAGCATTAATTGCTACTTTTAGATGCCGGATTTGTTTCAGAGTTAGACGTCTAAGTTTTATATGTTCATTGTACTTTAAAAATACTGAAACAGAAAATACGTCGAGTTGAGTTGAGTTCCTGGATTTGTATGAATATTACGGCGGTTTCTGCAGGAGGAAGCCTTGAAGACCTTTGGTCTGTGTGAGAAATAGAGAAACTACGGTTAAACTTCAGAACTGACGCATTAAATGCTAATTAGTATATAATATATATATACACACACATATACATACATAAGTTGTACTGGTAGCTGAGAAGGACAATTAGAACTGAGTTCTCTTAAGCTTTATCGTCTTCTGCTGCGTGTGAAAGTTCTGAACAATTTTCCTTCAGGAGACATTTCCTCCTGCGACATCCAACTTTATTTTATGAAGTTATATTCTTCTCAGTCTTCTTCTTCTTCTTCATTCGTGCCGCAAGGGAAAGGGGCAGGGTGTGAAACTTCCACTCTGGATTACCCTTAGTGTGGTTCAAACCTCCAGCGCTGCAGCACAGTGGCTTCTAGCAACGCAATTTCCGATGTAATTCCAGAACAATTTGCATAATTGTCACACTCGTACCCCGCCCTGGGCCCACAAGGCGTCAGGTTTGAATTGAAGGTTGCTAGAAAGGAGGAGGAGTGAGGTAGAGAGGGAAGAATTTAGTGGTAGTGAGTTGGTAGTACTGCAAGCTTCGGGTGATTATTATTATGGTATTAAACCACAATATTGATTGTTTCATGAAGAACTGAGACTAATTTAGCAGGGAAAATACAGTTCGACTTCAGTTTTTTGCCAGGCCTAGTAGAAATGAGACGAGAAATTCAGAGGTAACAGCTGTTATCTCTGAATTGTGAAACGGAGGAAGCCAGGTTAAATCTGTAGATAAAATAGTCTCTGCCATTTGACATGTTGCTTCCTGTTCTGTTTCTCTATCTGCGGTATTTCAGTAGATTGCTGAGTTCTCCTTCGGGTTCGGATAAGAAGCTACGGCTGTTATGCAACATTCACATCTGTGCCAGTGTTATCTTATGACGAGAATCCGAGATTCTTTTAACCGCGGTTCTTATAATAAAACTAAAAACTCCATGGTTTTAGTCCGCAAGCGAACTATACCGACCGAGCGACTGCCGCTTGTCGGCGAAGTTAGTGCCAACTTTATCGGATAGAGGGTGTCGCGTGGTCAGCGCGATAGATCCCCACGACCGTTACTTTCGGTTTTCTAGAACGGAGCCGCTATTTCCTCCAAATAGTTCCTCAGTTATCCTCACGAGGCTGAGTGAACCCCGTTGGAGACCCACTACTTCTCAGAAAATCTGTTAGCGTCGGGAATCGAGCGCGGACCTCTGGATCTATAGTCAGGAACTCTGACCACTAGACCAGAGAGGCGGTCCCGTTTCTTATAATCGTAAATACACGTACAATTTCCCTTCTCATAATGTAACAGGTATGACAGAAGGAGTGATACTATTTCCAAATAGTCGGCAAGATTTGTGGACCATCAAACGTTTCGTTCGTCCAGAGGGTTACTTCGTGTCTTGACAATGGCAGTTATTCTGGCTAATATTTTTCCTGGATTTTGCTGAGTACCTCCAGATGGATGTCGTGAACGTACTCGTAAGTCACGATAGCATCCTTCCATAGGTCTTCCAGATAATTTAATCTGGAACCGAACTCTAATCCAAGCTTTCTGGAATCCTCCGTTTCCCGCGCTAGAATTGCTGGGGTTACTCTGGTGGATTCAGTAGCAAAAGATTTTTTTTTTTCGCACAGTGGTTTAAGTAGAAAGTAAAATAACTCATCGTACATTACATATTCAGAAATCAATCATGTCATTGGCGTAAATGTTGGCTTCTTTACAGCCAATTTTTCTTTTTAAGTACATTTTCTAAGAAAACATACTCGTTTTTATAAGATCTTCAGCATTTTGTGGGAAGGGATTTTGGCTATGTAACCCCTCCAAAAAGGGATGTTTATTTGTCATGGGGAAGGGCTTGGCCTATCGAACACGATCCTTATTTGTAACAACATTTATTCTGAGCTTGGTTATATATGTGTTGTCACGCACCATTTGGAACATATGTAAATAGGATACACGTCAGTGTGACCCTCTTCATGGTTACAGCCCTTCTGCATATAATATTTTTCTTCCTTGCCTCTCACATAGATCGAGGGTCCCCTCCACAGAGAGAGATATCAGTAACTGACAAACTGTAATAGAACAGTTTCATCATCACTGACATAAATGCCAGTTAAATCCTGTTTATTTGCCAATGTGAGATTGAGGGTCTGAGTTCAGTGACTATGAATATTAATGACTTCTGAGATGTGAAGTCTGGTAGATATTTACCAACTTTTCGGAGGAACATACTGCATCTATCTTCAGATTAGAAGTTGGAGGTACCAGTTTTTTCCAGAAAAGTTGGTACCTACCAGAATGCATGGCGTCACATCCCGGAAAACAGTAATCTCCATTCAATTTAATATTTTCCTGTCGCCTTCTTCGCTGTTGTTCAGTGACCAGTGGATTTCTTTCCCTCCATCCGAGCTACGTGTTTATCCCATCATAAAGTCATAAAAATGATTACAGTAAAAATACCAGGCGACTAAGTTCATTCCGCATTCTGCACTATGAGCGTTTTCCTATGCAGTGGGATCTTTGGAACTTTGCTTCATCGTTGTTTTGTTTATTTATTGTGTAACATCACCAGTGTGGGCTGTAAGACTTGCTGTTACCTGCAGAGATACTGGAAAACTCTGAACGCTGTGCGGTATGTGTAATGCTCTCAAGTTTGTGTCAATAAAGGGAAGAGTTGAAATATTGTTGAATTTATCTTCCTCTCTGATGAAACTTTGAAACAAGGAAAACCCATGAATATGCATTTCTCTGCAGTCCTTTATAATTTTCTACTCTCTTTACCGTTTACAGACGCTGAGAAGGCTAACTTCCGTCTTTACCTACTGAAGTATTTTACAATTCTGCAGGATATCTGTAATAGGTACCTTAGATTCTTATGGTGTGAACAGAATCGTGTAAGTCTTTGCTCTGTGAGAAGATCAAGAATTGTCCCATGCCTGTTTCATTTTATAATGTCTTGCCGAAAGGATTGTGTAATTCAAAGGTGAATTACGAAAAATCTAGTGGACTGGCTCACCCCTATCGCTCGTAAATTGCCTTCGTGAGGCACCAACCAATATGTCTGAGGATTACCGCGACTAATTTCATTGTCTCAAGAAAATTTCGCCATAGTGCCTTCTTATTTTATGTGTTCCACGGTGTACATACAATTTCTTTTGTACTGTATACATGTCAATTATTTGACACCAAGGAAGCAAGGCGGTTATGTGTCTTTTGTTATCGATTGTGAAGTCGATAAGCATTAATCATTTCTCGTCTCCCCTTTCTTTATCCTAATGTCGTTCCTTATAAGCAGGTTTATGAGATCAGCGTGCTGTCTGTGTGTGTATGTCTTCTCTTTTCAACTATTGAGCAAATTGACCTATTTTCGCTAAAATTCTTATGAAATATCTTTGGAAGCTACCCCATAGCCCTACATTATTAATTTGAAGTTCTTAAATAGTGCATGGTAACAGAAAAGGTAACCCCTGTTCTTAATTAACATGAAGACATATGTGGAAGTGAAGGTATAGCTCCACCATTCTTGACCTCGGGCTAGATGAAGAGGAGTGGTCAGCTACATGCCCCGGCCGCTTTATCCCTGAGGAAAGATCCCCCGGTTCCCATTTGATAGGAGGCTGCATGGGACCTTTCATTGTATCCTAGGACTAGAACAAAGATACATTAAAATCACAAAGAAAATAGAATTTTTCGTTTCATCTGACGTTTTTCTGTTGGATATCTTCAGTATTAGACCTAGAAGTAGGTAGAGGTATATATATATATATATATATGTTTTTAATACAGAGTTTTGTGTTTGGTTTAAAACCGGTGTCATGGAAAACAAAATGAAAATTAGGACTTTCAAATTGAATTCGAGAAATGATCAGATTCTGGCGCTCATTTCTTCTCAGTGCGCCGCTGAATTTCTTTTCTCTTTCCATTTTACCATCTCATTGTATGTCTTATATATAGAGCTTCATTTTAATTAATTAAACTTCGGTATGGAGTGGCTGAAGAATGAGAACAGATTTCAAAGTGTATGTAGTTAAAGCTCAATTTCTGAAAGACTGCCAGAACTTTTCCCTTTCTGCTATCATAGCAAGCTGTCTTTCTGTATCCTAATGCCACATATTCAAACTCCATCTTGTATCAATCTGCCTCTCGTCTAATGAATCTTACTTCAGAAATTATATAGTCATAATTAAATATGACTTCTAACATTGTATGAAGATCCCATGGCCAGTGGTGTATATAATTGAAAACTCTGTGAAACGTTAATTTAATTTAAACTTCCGGATTTAACAATAATGATGTTGAACATTATATGCAGAGATTGCGGGAAACTGTCTCTGTATTAATTATGGAAACATTTTTGTAACATGCAGCAGTTTATATTTAGTTTGAAGTTTTGAGCTGTATTGTTTATTTTATGAACTGCTAATTGTGCTCTGCTCCAGGGTTCATGAACTCTCTGTTGCTTTAGGCGATGATGACTCAGAATATGAATTTGGAAGGATCCGATAGAAATATTTTTGACATAAGTTCACAGGTATTTAGCTGAGGAGGTAGAGAAAACTATATAAACATATAGGGCACAGTGCAGTACAGGAGATGATTGAAAGCTTGGGCTATTGGAAAGTTCGTGCTCGTTGGGTCCCACGGTTATTGACCGAAGACGACAAAGGTCACATTGGCAGCAATTGCAAAGTTGGGGTGGGAAGTTCTTCCATGCCCCTCCTATAGCCCTTATCTGGCACCCTCCGACTACCATCATTTCGGATTTGTGAAGAATCAGCTGCGTGGACAACGTTTTGAGACAAGGGAGTCAAGTCAGAAAGCAGTGCGTCAGTGTCTTCGAATGGCTGGAACGGAATTTTACAGAAGTGGAATTTTCAAACTCCCAGAACGCTCGGAGAAATGTGTTCAAAGAAGTGGAGATTATGTGGAAAAATAAAGACAGGTCTGTAGATTGAGGTGGTATATTTGGGTTGTCAATAATAAAGCATGTTACTTTATAAAAATTGTTGTTCATGACTTTCAGTACGACCCTCGTATCGTATTTGCACCGTTGTTACATTGTTACATTCACTTTTGTGAAACACAACATAGTANGTCACATTGGCAGCAATTGCAAAGTTGGGGTGGGAAGTTCTTCCACGCCCCTCCTATAGCCCTTATCTGGCACCCTCCGACTACCATCTTTTCGGATTTGTGAAGAATCAGCTGCGTGGACAACGTTTTGAGACAAGGGAGTCAAGTCAGAAAGCAGTGCGTCAGTGTCTTCGAATGGCTGGAACGGAATTTTACAGAAGTGGAATTTTCAAACTCCCAGAACGCTCGGAGAAATGTGTTCAAAGAAGTGGCGATTATGTGGAAAAATAAAGACAGGTCTGTAGATTGAGGTGGTATATTTGGGTTGTCAATAATAAAGCATGTTACTTTACAAAAATTGTTGTTCATGACTTTCAGTACGACCCTCGTATCGTATTTGCACCGTTGTTACATTGTTACATTCACTTTTGTGAAACACAACATAGTAATCATTTGAAACTTGTAGAAATACAATTTTCTTGTCAGTGAAAAAAATAATTGAAATGATTGAATCCACTTATGTGGCACAGTGAGGCTGTTAACTTTAGCTCACTATACAATAACATTCAGTACATTTCTTATTTATTCATATGTTTATTTCATATTTCTGTTTCAACTGCACAGGTTGCTTAGTATCACATGATGACTTACAAAATATTTATGACTGATGGGTTGAGAAGGCTGTGAGTATGTGGCAGAATGGTGATCTCTGTCGGTAATGTCGTGGAATGACTCTGTAAAGCCAAGTAAATCTGTAGAATAATCAGTATTTTGTTGAAATTCGAACCAGGTATGCAAAGTTACCTACCTGTCTGCTTCACTATGAAAGTACACACACACACACGTACATATATGTAAAGGTAAAGTTGTTTCTGTGCTTAACTAATTAAGCACTACGCCATGAAGGCGTATGGGAAGTGAATGTAGATATCCACATTTTCTTGACCTCAGCACTAGCTGGAGGTGAGTGGTCAACTTCAAGCCCCGGCCGCTTTACCCCCGAGGAAAGAACCCCTCCCGGTACCCATTGTATACGAGGTTGGGTGGACCCCTGAGCTGGTCTGGACAACGCGGAAAAGTGAAAATTCTTGCCTCACCGGGACTCAAAACTCATAGCCCGTCGCTATACCGACTGAGCTATCCCGGCTCCTTATATACACGTATGCATAACAGTGATTCAAAATCAGCCCCTCAGTTACTTTTATTTACTGTTTGCCTTATGTTTTTTTAATTCGCATAGTGGGGGGTGGAGTCCAGCTGGGTCCACTCGGCATGGCGGCCACTGATTGGTCTATTGTGCCTGCCCCGGGTGATTGTGATTATGGAGAATTTGGTGGAATGAAGATTGGCAGGGGAAACTGAAGTACTCAGAGAAAACCTGCCCCAGCGCTACTTTGTCCACCACAAATCCCACTTGACCAGGCACAGGCTTGAACCCGGGCCGCCGCGGTGGGAAGCCAGCCACTAAGTGCTTGAGCTATCACGTGGCCTTGCCTTATGCCTTACTTGTTCATTAATTGTTATTTATATATTAGGCTCTATTTCTGCATCAAACTTTGAGTAATATACTACTGTAAACTCTCAGCAGCTGCTTGCTGTTACAGGTTGTGGATAGGTCTCTCATTAAAGAAATTAATAAAGGGTTGCTCATCGGAACATCAACTGATATGTACCACAGGGCTAAGTGGTACTCTGCTGTGTGGCAAGCATCGCCTGGTGTAACTAGTCTTTATTATAATAATTACTGTTCATGGGCTTTGATTTGTTCTCTGTTTCTTTTTGCAGAACCAAATTTTGTTGGATCATATGACATCGGGCAGTATGTATTCTTCTTCTTTCGGGAGACCGCTGTGGAGTACATAAACTGTGGAAAGAGTGTGTATTCGAGAGTGGCACGGGTATGCAAGAAGGACACAGGTGGCAAGAACATCCTTAGTCAGAACTGGGCAACTTATCTCAAGGCTCGATTGAACTGCTCAATTCCTGGAGAATTCCCTTTCTATTTCAATGAAATTCGTAAGTTCATTGGAAAATAGTTGGAACCAGAAACATATTGTGTGTGCATGTGTGCTCATATGTGTATGTTTATGTATGTGTATGTGCTCAGAAGCATTCCAGAGACTTTGGAAAAGAGAATGACAGGAACAGGAATGTCGCTGTTCTCAAACATGAGCTGTGAAGTAGATTCGATACGTGCCTCCAGCATTATTGATAAGGTAATAAGAAACAGAATAGAAATTGATGAAATTAAGCCCATATACGTATTTGCAATGAAAGGAACAAAAGTTGTCTGAAATTCTGCCATTTGGAGGTAAAGTGACGTACAACTTATGTTACAGTGTTTGTGGGAGCATTATATGTCTCACAAAGTTCACAGCTGGAAAGAAGTTTGAATTTCTGTATACATACACATATTTGTTACTTTAATGATATCCGACTGAGTGGAGCCTTATAAGGAAACTAAATAAATTTCTGTTTAAAAGGTTTTTGTTTTATATGTGAGAAGAATTTAGAATGTAACCCTTAGATCCAAGCAAACATTGTTGGACTAATTTTGCTCTATTGAGGCCACGTTTAAGCAAGTGTAATTACAAAATTAGCTAATTTCATATTCATTGTCTGTAATATAATATTTGAGATATTTAAGGCATACATGTGAATATAAACATGTTGAGAAAACATATAAATATTGTAGGAAATATCATGAAATCATATTACTGTAGGGTTTTGTGCCATTAGTAAGCTGAATAAAATAATATTTAACTGTTTTAGACTTTTGAGAGAGAAAGTATATCAACACTTGGTACATGATGATTTTTAATTTAGAAATATTGTAGAAGGCTCACACTTGTACAGAACTGCAGTTGATATGACAACAGCATACCATTTCATGTCTACTCTTGTTACTTAGTTACAATAAAAATTGCTAAGAAACTATAAATCCTAGAGGCATAAGTGATTTTTAAATTTTAAAATGAAAGGTTTAGTGAGGAACACTGGGTGACTTTACGGAATTGCCTCCCATGCCTTGTCCATTGTTCCTGTAGATATTATATTTGACAGTGTTGCAGTGACACTGAAAAACCATTATCCATGCCATGAACTAATTTCTCTTTTTGCTTCCTGCAGAGAGTATTTACAAGATTCCTGGTGATGATGCTAAGTTCTATGGTGTGTTCACAACATCAATGAATGGCCTGATGGGATCAGCTATATGCTCCTTCACCATAGAAGACATTCAGGAAGCTTTTAAAGGGAAGTTCAAGGAACAGGCAACAAGTAGTTCAGCTTGGCTTCCAGTATTAAGCAACCGCGTACCTGAGCCCCGCCCTGGAGACTGCGTCAATGATACAGAGACATTGCCAGGTAAGGAAATAGAACTAAATAAAATGGCCTCATCAGAGCTGTGGTTTCAACTTTAATTTACAATTTCACTAAAAGAGGAAAATACAATAATTAGCCTCTTTCATTGTCATGATTATAAATCATACTAAAATATCCCAGTGTTGGTTGTGCCAAAATCAATTCTTAAATGAAAGTAGCTTCTGCTTTGATTAATGTATTTTGTAAACTCACCATTCATGGCATTGTCTTGAATCATATTCTTAATTGAATTGAACTGAATTGAATTGAATTTATTTACATTCTATAAATCCTAAGTAGGTTAGTACCTTTGGATACAGAACAAGTCAAAAGGTTACATACATAAGTACAGGCAATTTTAGCTTAAAAATTAATATAACTTAATTTTACATCATTCTCTATTTACATTGAAGTATTCATCTAAAGAGTAGAAGGAATGAGCATGTAGATAATTCTTTAACTCTGATTTAAACTTTTTAGTATCATTGCCCAAGTTTTTAATACTTTGTGGCAGATTGTTGAACACTTTTATGCCAGTAAAGTAGACTCCTTTTTGATATACTGATAAAGTTGATGAGGGTAGGTGGAAGTTATATTTTTGTCTAGTATTCATGTTATAGACATCAGAATTTAATTTGAATTTATCTTTGTTGTAAACAACAAATAAGAGAAGCGATAATATGTATTGCGATTGAAGAGGTAGAATTTTTAATTTCTTAAATAATTCTCTACGTGAATCTCTACTTCTACATCCTGTAATGATTCTAATTATATTCTTTTGTATTTTAAAAATTATTACACTATGTGAAGAGTTCCCCCAAAATATTAATCCATAGTTCATAATAGAATGAAAGTAGGCATGGTAGTGAGATCTGTTCAGTTTCATCATCAGAGGCAATACTGATATTTAGTGACAGCTAATCATGTATTTATGTGGAACAGGATTGGCCAATAATATAGACCAAAGAAAATGCTTCCTTGAACATATTGCTACTATAATCACCTGAAGTCAAACTAGCATCCACCATCATAAACGTTTGACTTTAATTGTCATCAAGAAATAATTATCTCCTTTGTTGTGGCATTTGGCTTTATTCTTTGGGCATTTTTGTTCTTTCTTCCTTTTTTTGTGTTTCTACTTTCAAATTGCATTATTTTAGGAAAATTATGGAAAAATAATATGCAGCAAAGAGGTTAAATAAGTATAATTACTGTTTATGTCACATATATTCAGACTAACAAATAAAATAAGCATAAATAAAAGAGAATGATAAATCAGGTATTAATTATATGAATATCAGTAGCTGTTCTTTTTTAATATGTAACTATAAATTTGTATTATTTCATGTTCAGTATTAAATCATTTGGCAGTAATCTCAGCTGCTGAGTTTATGTAGTATTAAATAAGATAAAATGATTATGAACAATAAGTTAGGAGAGATGTAAGAGTAAGATGTTATATCCTACTCTGAGGTATTATTCTGACTTTCACTTGTAGAAACTGAGGAAACTGTGAAAAACCCTCAGTCAGACAGTTGGTCATTGGCTAATAATTCTGTAATTTTTACTCTTCCTGGATGTAGGAAAGTTTTATAGTGTGTGGTTTGATAGGATCTAAATTGTTTTCAAGCAAGGCTGTTTTTTCTAATCTCAAGAAAGTATACACTATGTTACTATTTTTATAGCTACTCTGTTATGATTACATTTTATTTGCAGATACTGTTCTGAACTTCATAAGATCACATCCACTGATGGATGCCGCTGTTTCGCATGAAAATGGGAAACCTGTCTTTTATAAGAGAGATCTCCTATTTACTCATCTGGTGGTTGACAAGCTGAAGATTGACTTATTTGGAACTGATCTGGAATATATTGTCTACTATGCTGGGACCAGTGAGTATAATCACCTTATTTCATGCATGAAATAATATATGTGTGACATATCTAGGGCAAAATGAATTTTGTTCCCATCACATTTAGATCACCCTGGGGTGCTATAATCGGTACTTAAGGGGATATAAATGTCCCACAGTTAATCTACAAATCAAGAATATACTGTTTATGTCTGGTCTCTGACTAAAGTAAACTGGATGTGAACTGTAGATGGGTCATTATGTAGAAATGATTTAGAAGGCACTCTGCATGTTCATCTGATGATTTCAATATTATCCACTTTTCACAATGCGCATGTTTTAGTTCAAAATTTAAGAAACTAATGAATTGTTATGTTGAAATAATTCTGTAATTAAATGCTGTAAATGTTAAGTTCAATCCCAGGGCTCATATAAGAAATCTAGCTCAAATTTTAACTATCACAGATCAAAAACATAGCACGATGTACTGTTTTGAACATTTACAGCACATATTATAGAAGACTACTATTTTGTGGATATGATGAACTTGCTATATAGCTAGTTACACATTCAAAGCACCTAAACCACAAAATTAAGACTGTCGACTTAGCAGAACTGCTCATTAGGTAATTTAATCTTCTGAAATACAGCTTATTTACATTGTATTACAGAAATGTTGAAGGTGCTAGCAGAATGTCAGAGTACTTTAAAGGGAACCAAAATTGCAGCAACCATGTGTTTGCATTCCAGATGAGGGCCGAGTATACAAAGTGGTGCAGTGGTATGATTCAAGTGGAGAATCCTCATCTATACTCCTGGATGTGTTTGATGTAACTCCTGGAGAGCCCATTCGTTTGATGGAAATATCAAGACAGGTAAGAGCCATGGCCAAGTTACTGGTGACTTAGATGCTTCTCAATGTAGCTGTGTGTCAGAATACTTCTTTTATCTTGTCATGCTTTGCCTCATTTCATTTTGTAAGAACTCTGTCTACTATTTTCTGCATAAAGAAATATTACTGTTTGAACTTAGTGTATGGTCTTCATCTTCCAGCCTTGTATTTCAGGGTTTTTACCCTTGTAACCATAGAACAGCTTGGTCTATTGGTAATGCTGTATATTTTCCTTCGAGAGGTACTCAGTTCGAATATCAGCCAGGGCACTGGATATACATGTTAAGAATTTTCTCTGAAGTTTTGGTTGCCTTCCAGTGAAATATGTAGAAGCTTTATTTTGTTATTAAAAAACACTGTTACACTTGACAGAAATCGATCCTAATTTTACCGATATTCTATAGAGTGCAACAGCTGAGAACAATTTCTATCATAAAAATAGTGTGACGTGGATGGTGGGGAAGTAGGGGTCACGTGAACTCTGCAGTCTTGCAAGTGACGTCACATACCCCCACCCCTTCCATTATCATGCAACACTCAGTAAACACTCCGTCACCTCCTGCGGTGACGTAGCAGAAGAGCAACTGTGTCAGGCAACCATTGCTGCGGTGACATAACAGCACTTCCCACAGTGATGTAACAAGGGATACCACGTTTACTACACAACAGTAAACAACTCTCGACAGTGTTGCCCAGGAATGCCTGTAAACACGGTGCTTATGCAACAGGGGAGCCCATCCAATGCTAAGCAATCGGTAAACATGATGTTATGCAACAGTGGTGCCTGTCACGTGGCTGTTTTCTGTGTTGTCCACGCCGAGCCTTGGTGGGGCGCAGCAAGCACTATTCAGTAGTGAGTTACTAGTGAGTAACGATTACCAGTCAGTTGAATTGTAGCAGTCGCCGAGTCAAGTTATGTCAAGTGCAGCGGAAGTTAGTTGCAGTCTAGCATTCGCAGGAGTGAATGGAAACAGCAGAAGTATTTGTGATACTGCCAATGGCAGTAATTGTGAAATTGTCAATTGTGAGATTGTGAGAGCGAGTCTTCAATAAATTCGCTATATCAAATAAGGCGTGAAGTTATTTGT
>NW_019721516.1:477875-513625 GCF_002891405.2 Cryptotermes secundus | reverse complement strand
AATGCGCTTAGGGTTATAAAGTGTGAAACCCCGCAACTGTGAGATAAGTAATTGTAGCCGTTATTTGTAGATTGTTAAATAAACCAATTAACCATCTCTACGGCGTATTCAGTAACGAAACACGTTACAATATGTTAACTGTGCCAGACTGAGTTCATTGAACTAATTTCATACAAGTAGGAAGTTGCAAGTTGGTATAGGCTATGTATTTATACATAACAGGGAATAAATTGTATATACGTATTAATTGTGAAAAGTGCTGAGTAGGAATTAATTATGATGACAGTGTTGAATAAACAATAAGTGGCTGGAATTAATTAAAAGATCTTGAAGTATAGTAAGGAAATCTGTAATTGGAGTTGTCTTAAATTAATAATGAATGAAAGTAACACCCTTTAAAAATTTGAGGCTTTCACGGCGGTGACTATGAAGAAAGCAGTCTTTTGGGATTTGGCACCGTGTATAAATGGTGTTAACCGACGTTTCGGAGGAACGTATCGCCTCCATCTTCAGGGTAGAAGAAAATATAAGAATTCTGCAAACCTACCGGTTCTCACGGTCTCTTCGCTTGCAGAATTCTTATATTTTCTTCTACCCTGAAGATGGAGGCGATACGTTCCTCCGAAACGTCGGTTAACACCACTTATACACGGTGCCAAATCCCAAAAGACTGCTTTCTTCACTCTTTAAAAACATTGTGAACAACGTGAAAACAAAGGGGAAGAGAATCATTTGGTTATACATTATAAAAGTCATAACAGAAGCTAAGTTTTTAAATTATATTTCTCATTAATAATGTTAATTTAATTTTTTTGTACATTAGCACAAATTCTTGTATGTGGCTTCTGATCATCGAATTCGCCAGATTGACCTAGCGATGTGCAACCGACGCTATGATAATTGCCTTCGTTGTGTTCATGATCCCTATTGCGGATGGGATAAAGATACCAATTCCTGCAAGCCTTTTACTCCAGGGTAAGGAACAGACTTATTTATTACAGTTTAAAATTGAAAATAGCCCATGTATTATATGTATTACATACGATTTGAGGATCTCACAGCAGTGGTAATGAGTTCTGTCTCTGAGATATAACACCATATAGTCTATTGAAAGCCAACTAACGTTTTGGAGGACTATATCGCCTCCATCTTCAGGGTCAAAGAATAAGCCATGGAAGAAACCAGTTTGAGGCAGGTAGTAAGAAACATAGGATGACTTTGAAGGTATGATGCAGCATTATATCCCAGAAGACAGAACTCTTTGTATGTATTATACTCAGAATTACTGTGTTTTCAGACTTCCTCCATCGTTTGGTATTCTAAAAACTTGAAAACGCATAGTTTTCGTAACTGCATCTGTTTCTGTCCTCAGGTGAGGCGGGAGACACCTGCTCTCTTGGGTTACTTAGAAAGAGCTAACCCCTAAATCGTTGGACTAGACCTGTTTCCATCCTCAGATGGGGGGGGGATACTCTTGGATCCCTTAGAAAGAGCTAGCCGCAATCTCTGGAAACATTGTTTTTTGTAGTTTTTAGAATACTGGGTGATGGACAAAGTCCAAAATCCCAGTAATTCTGGGAGCCATACACTGTTGTCAGAACAAAACAGAATTTATATGTATTATAGTTTTCAATTCTGTTAACCAAATTAATGCAATATGAGGTTTGAGGTTTGCAGTTCAGTGAGTATTAAAGACTAAAGTCTTCTGGAATGTTATATCATATTATCTGGTAAACTGTAACCTTACATTAATGCAAGTATGTTAATTATTCAGACTAAAAAAAGTTGTATAAATATTATATAAAACCATACAGGGCTTTCACATCAGAAGTAGAATACTTTCATTCTGACATTCTGAGTCAGTGTACCTTCACTTATCTCTGTTGATAGTTTGTTTTACTTCAGTAAACAGTGTTACCAAGAAATGAAATATTCACTTTTCTAGCCACATTTTGTAGGTTATAACATAAACCTCGAATCTCAAAGTTCTTACCTTCTGTTCTTTGTTGCTGTGTTTTCTGTTTCTCCATTTTGTTGGTCGCCATAGCAGTTGTCTCTTTTCAAACACCTCCCCTCCAAAAATTTGAAAATAGTATGTAATATTTAAATAATGTTTTTTTAGATGTCAATACTAATACATATATTGCAACCATGAGACTTTTTACACTAAGATGAGCTTTTATATCTATAGCTTAATGTTGAATGTAAGTTTGTCCAGATATTTCACTATTGTTTAATGTTCTGTACAGAAACTAGAATTCATCAAACCCTCTTTTTGTGTGGTGAAGCCTATCATGTTATGTAGCAGGAGATAAGCGCTTGTGATGACTTCACAGGTTGCTGCAAGACGTGTCCAACAGCACAGTTGGTGTGTGTGACAGTAGCGTGGTGAAGAAAAAGATGTTGGTCACTTGGGGTCAGAGTATTCACCTAGGATGTTTCCTCAAAATGCCTGAGGTCCTGAGTAGCCAGACAGTGACCTGGTTTCATTACAACAAAGAGAAGGGGCGCTATCAAATTGTGTACAGGTGGGGCTTACAGTCAAGTTCATGCATTAGAAATATTTCTGCTGACTCTAGTTGATATTCTTTACTTTCTTGGCAAGGTGAAGCCATTCCCTTCAGGGTTGGAAGCACCCATAGGGATGAATTCCAGGTGCTTCTCAAGGTAGAGTATTGATAAAAGTCAGTAGCTGGCAATGTTTTTCTTCAGTGTGCCACTTATTATTAAATTTAAAATTTTGATCTTCGTATATGGCAGCATTGTTCTTTTGAATTTATACTTTGTTACCTTATGCACTATGTGAAGTCATATACTGGTGTACCTATCTGTGCAAAAATTGTATTCTGTGCTTATTATTGTAACTGAAAAAAGTAAAAAAAAAATAAAAAATATTATGATTGAAGATAGTCCTGCTCTTTGTAACCATATGTATTGTTAATGAGTGGAAAATTATGTTACTAGTTCAAGAAAAGTTGTATGTTTTAAATGCTTCTATGATTTAATAATTCAGTATTGTGTAATAACAGTTTGGTCACTGAAGTGAATACACAATTTAGTCCATACTGCCAAAAATACTTCTTTCATTGTTGATCTTTCAACAATGTTTGTGTGTCACAGGCCAGACAAGTACATAGAGACATCAGAGCATGGGTTGGTGATTATTGCTGTTAATGAGGCTGACTCTGGACGTTACGACTGCTGGATGGGGGGCTCATTGCTGTGTAGTTATAACATCACTGTAGATGCACATCGTTGTGCCCCACCTGGAAAGTCACATGACTATCAGAAGGTCTACTCTGATTGGTGTCATGAGTTTGAGAAATACAAAATGGCTATGAAGACCTGGGAAAGGAAACAGGCTGTAAGTACTGATCTCTTCTCATGCATTTGGTCCAGTCTTCTCTGAATCTGATATAGCTACATTTAATGAAAATGACACATGTAACCTGTATAAAGTTTCCTAACCTACTTACTTGAAAATGTTTCTGTGTAAATTGTCATTCCCAGTCTAACGTTGAAAATGTCTGGATGTTCTGTCAGTCTTCAATCTGTTGGACCAGAAACAAACTTTTGATTCTTCAGTAATGTCTAAGAATGTACATATTGACATACGTATTGGCTCAATTGTGAAGCAGTGGAAATTAATATTTCTTGTGCAATAATAGGGTAAAATAAGAGGTTTCAATCCTGAATAGGATCATGAGCAGCTTAAAAATATCTCGTGAAGTAAAAATGTTGCTAGAATTGTTACATTTTGGACTTGAAATTGAAAGATGCTTTTCACATAACAATTAACACTTCACTAATGCACCTCACTGCATTTAGCCTTTAATCCTGTGTGTGTGTGTGTGCGTGTGCGCATGTGTGTGTGTGCGTGTGCGCATGCGTGCGCGCGCGCGTGTGTGTGTGTGTGTGAGAGAGAGAGAGAGAGAGACATTTACACCCTGTCAAGAGCCTGTTATATAATTGGCTGGTGGTAATTTATTTTTTCCAATTAATAGCTACAAAATCACAAGTTTTTTGAATTTCCTAACTTTTTTTATTGAATTTTAATGAAATTTTCACTCTGTCATTGAACATATATAGAATGTTTATACTACATAAATGTTACCAAATAGTCATATATTTTATGTTTTTATGTTAAGAAAAGATGAAATATGAGTGTGAATAATTACATTATGTTGTTCCTGAAAACACTTTGCACTTATAAGGCTACTGATATACTGTTCTTGTCTTTTACATGTTTATTATATGTAACACCATTTTGTAGATTTTGATTCTCTTTCTGTTGGAGGTATTCTCCTGGGGAAATGTGGTTTGCCAGCATTGCAACTGTGTTATCATCTGCATGCTCCCTATGATTTTATATTCTTCAGAATACATTACTGATAGATTTTGCACTAAATCCATTCCAAATTTTAGATGACCCTCCTCCCTGTCTACATTTTATCTGCATATTGTCAGTGTGTTCAGTACTGTTACATTGTGTGCAGAAGAGTTTCATATAACATTTATTCATTTTCTTTCTTTTTATGAGGTGCATATGTAGCTTCTGTTCCCTCGTGTCAACATCTTCAGCCTGTTTCTTTAGTCTCTAATAAAGAAACTTTTGTACTTGTTGATTTTGCTTTGTGGTGATTTGTCTTGTTTCATCACGGATCTTTGCTGCTATCTTCATATAATTCAACTTGATGATGAATACAATCTGGCATGTTGTTCAATAATTTTACTTCTGTTTAGTTTGTGTGTTTTTTTTTTTAAGTTCATTCTTCCTATTTAGTTTTGGAGTCTCTGCATTGTTATTCTTCTGTGACCCTAATAAGATCTGATGAGTTGTAGAAGTTGTTCAGCTAAATTGTTTATTTCTTATAAAACAAAGTTTAATTTCTTTCAACATTATGGCATGTCTCAGTTAATCAAGAGGGGTCTGTATACTTGTCCATCACTCTATATGTATGGGGAGAGGCACATAATGAGTAGTAGACACTCACAATTCCAAAGGTCTTATACAGATCCATGAGCACTATAGCATAAGGTACTGCCTGAAAGAAAGGTGATTTGCCACAGAATTAATGACTCATTTATGGAAATATTCTGATGGGATATGCACAGGATTTTAAACTTAGTGTTTAAATGATTTAGGAATGATTTTGAACAAGCTGGAGGACCTTCAAATTTGTCTTTGATACTCTGGTCTATGATTTGTAACAACCTCTAAGTTAACTAAAAATGATGAGAACTGACAGAGCCAAATGTGAACATAGCTGCCAGCTGGTTAAATGAAAAGTACATCCTTAAGCTAGGTTTATGAATAATGCCCATTAGAATGAAGAATGCTAGAACAACCTAAACTTCATCTTCATACCAACTGATAATCATTCATGTGTGAGTTTTCATTTTATATTTATGATTAATTTTTACATTAGCTGAGCATAATGGTTTGTTTGTGCTGGCATTTATCCTGCTAAAACAAGTTTAAAATTCACACCCTTTGCATTGCCTCTAGGGCCAGTGACATCTATAAACATTTCCTTTTGTGGATTGTAATTTATCGTGTTTTGCCACATTTCTATAGCTGTATATTTACTTTACCTTCTTCATCATTAGTACTACTACCTGAATCCACCACACTACTTCACTCTCTGTCAGATACCTTGCCCTTAACACTGTTGCCATGGTAAAGCTATAGACAGTAAAGGTTGGGGGACACCAGAAAATATCAATGTAAATACATAGAATTTGAATGAATGTGTATGTGCATTTGAGAGTACCAAAGTCACATGAGATGGAAGCAAGATGTGCTCTATACTCGTAAGTGAATCTGTTTTTGATCATTCATAAACTACATCAGATTCAAAGTCTGATAGATTCTCTCAACCACATGATTTATATCTGAAATATTTTGTCAGAAGGAAGTACTATGTTGGTTTATTCAGACAGGTGCCCTACAGGCCTTCTCAGAAGTACAAGACAAATACAAGCAGTGAAAATACATTCTAATGCAAAATCTATGCATAAATTTGGCATGTCAGAAGCTAGAGAATTCAATCCTCTTTCAAACCAGATAAAGTGTGACAAAATATTCTTGAAGCTTATCCAGAAATGAAACTATAAATAAATTTCTTGTGAGGTATGAGTATAGTTGCCATCCAGTAGCATACAACACAGTGCGTATACTTGATCTGCCACATTAAAGGATTAACCTTTAACATAAAGTTATTTCACATTTCCTCATGAAAGCGAATTCATTCAGTTGTTAATAGGATTTCTAATTGGGTCAGGAAATCTACAATATAGGAGGTTCCATTTGGAAAACATATCAGTAATTTGCTTTTTGTTACCAAGTTCCTAATATTACCATTTTTGAGGTGTCTGTTTTGATGATAAAGATTTCAGCTCATCATGCATAATATGAAGATGTTAGCAGTATAGTATACCATAAGTTTATAATTTTGTGATCAGTGCAGACATTAGTAGATTGATATCTGACTGCTAAGTGTATGAAACATCAACTTCATTTGGTGTAAGAGCAAACATGCTTTTTTTATATAATTCCAATTATGTTATATGTAACCATTTTCTGCTGAAATGTATCCCTGTTATTGACAGGTAGTGATTCCTTCCTTTGTATATATGTGTGTGTGTGTGCATGCACATGCACATGAATGATGAACCATTTACAGTGAACCAGCAAATTAATTAATTCACAGAAACATCTTGTCATAAGAAATTTTGGTAACTGATATATAATGTGACTACTTAAACTAAGAAAATTGGCTCAGTGTGATTTCCAGTTATGCAACTTGGAGACCAAATAGTTTGTATACTGCTGGGAAAGTTTTAAGGTCTCAGATTGATAATTGCAGTAATTATCATGTTATAACTACAATATATTTATGTGGAATTTCAAGCTAAATTTTCCATTTGAAAAGTGAAAGGTGTTAGATAATGCATGTCGTTCATTTATTCAGCCAAAGAAAGAAATGAGAAATTAATGTATCAATTGATTAAATGAGAGAGTTCTATTTGCTGCTGTTATCATGGGTGTTCCAAATTTGAAAAGTAACCTGTACTTCTGTTCTGTTACAGCAATGCAGCACTAGACAAAATGACAGCAATCAGAATGCACATCCTAATGAAATTTATCACAGAAGTCCATTAGTCTGATAGTCAGTAAAACAAGCTGAAGTATTTTTGCTTCCGTTGGACTCTCATTTTGTACATAGGGCTCATGAGAGCAACACGGTAAGAATTATAAGCCTGGTATGTACCTTACATTTTAGACCAGCAACACAACATTAGAAACTGTTGGAGACCCCATCGTCATGCAGTGGTTCCATCTGTAATATGCATGACATGATGATGGTGATGATAATAATAACAATTATAATAATAATGTAATTGCAGTGCTGAATCAGCATCTCTGTACCGGAAGTGGAGTAGATCTGTGATATTCCGACATAGCGAGCCGTGAGCGGATATGTCATGAGTGCGGTGGTGTGTTTGTTTGGACTGACAGTGTCAGTTGTGTTGGGGTTAAGAAAATTTAGAATTAGGACTAATCTTATTGTAGAAGAAGAGACATTTCTAAAATCATCGTAGCTTTCAAACAATAAAATATAAAAAAGAGTACTTGCCCCCATAGTGGAGAGTTCTACTGACCACACTGTGACATACCTTTATTGTGAAAGTGTGTGTATGTGAATGTGATTTTTTAAAATGTGTAAAAGATTTTTCTAGCACTGATCAGTGTTTGAAAGTACACACAGTATTTCAATAACAGTTGTGCCATTATCACATAAATGATTTACATGCTGTGTTCTGAAATACAAGTGACTTAGTGTGGGGAATGTGGCAAGGCAAACGCAGTTTGATGTTGAAAGTTCCAAATGACACAAGATGGGGTTTGAAAGGTGCTACTTGTAAAGGATTTGTGAACCAACAGAAGTTTTCTCCATGTCAACATCAAGGATTGCCAGTGGTTCGTCCTTCCAGACTTTTACTACTGTACAGAAAATGATAGAAAGTTCTACCCTTGTTATAAGAATTTTCAGGATTTGTGGGTGGCAGTAGATACATAATTGAAGTATGACAAATTGTGTGCTGTGTGAGATTAATCAGTAGATGCTGTCATATAGCTATGATTGAATCCCTTCACTGTTGAAATCCATCAGAACAGCTGTCTGTATCAAGTCATGATGGAATTAAAAATACCTCCTCTTGGAAAAACAAGAGGAAGGTGGTAATGTGAAAGGCAGTACTTCCTGGTGGTGGCAGTATGTAACTGCTCGCATGTGCATGAAATACTGTCCCTACAATATGGATAAAAATTAAAGATGTACAGTGCTCCAGTACATGCTCAGACTAACCCAACAAGGACAGTATACATAACCCAAGCATATACTCAGGATGACATTGAAATGGTTAAAGGACTGAATAATTTATTGAATTTTGAGCAGTTTTCTTAGTACGAATATCAATAATATCATTGACTCTTTATCTCAGTATAGGTGGAGGATTATTTCAAGGTACTATACTGAATTTGTTAATTTAATTTATGTCTTCTCTTTCATTTTGACACATGATGTGAAAATAAATCGTACATAAGATTTAAGTAATTTTATCCACTATCTATGTGGCATGAAAAAGAAAGTTCTTACTCATGGCTGTTAAGGCAACTATTATGAATTAAACCCCTTACTGAAGGTGGAGGTCCGTGGCCAACTTTATTATGTGGCTTCCTTGAACCCCAGGGAAAGCGTAACCACTGTCCATTAGATATAACTCTGTGTAATGCCATTCTGAACGTGGTGGCAAAGAGAAAAATTCATACTGATTTATATCTGCATGTGTTAACTTACATATAAGAGATTTTGTTTAAATAATCTATTTGTGTAAAGTAAAAAAAAAAGTGAAGCTATCCCTGTAACAGGCCATGAAGGCCCATAGGGTTATGAGACGTTGAGGGTCCCACATTATCTAGAGAATTGGCTCAAAGATGGCGGTAAGGCTGTAAGCCTTACGCATCGGCCATGCATTACTCCCCAGGAAAATTATTTAATTAATTGCTGGTACTAATTTCTGTTGGAGGCTGAGTCAACCCCAGGGCCATAGTGTAGCCAGAAGGATGAGGTCAATTGAAAAAAATCCAGTGAACTCATCGGGACTGGAACCCGTGACCTTCTGGCTTGTAGCATAGTGCCTCAACCAACTACGCTACTGCGTGCCTCCAATCTATTTGTGTTCTGATTTAAAAATATATTTCATGTTTTTACTGAGAAGGCAGATAGTGATGAAGTAGCATAATAAAGTTGCGCTTTGTTCAAATGACATTTATGAATATACAGCATAATCCAAAACAGATATTGTCAATATATGATTAGAAACTCATAATATAAATGGGTTTTCTTTGACTATTAGTATGTGATCTGTATGAAATTCTGTTTATAATACTAAATTTTATAAAATTGATTTATTGCTATGGTTAGTGTTAGTGCCTGAGTTTCAGAAGCCAATAGGTTTGGTTGTTATGATGCAGCTGTTTTATTACATCAAGGTTATTTTAGAATACTACCTTTAAAACAGACTGTGATTACATCCTCCACAATTATGAAAAACAAACTGATAGGTGTAACATGAATTTCTGAAAACTTAATCATGTGACACAATAATATATTTTTGAAAACAAAGTAAGTCAAAATCACCATACATTATTGAAGATGCCCTTAGACTGTAAAAATTGTACGTTTTTCTCTTTGTAATAAAGAATTCCAATTTCACATACTTGACCACTGTTCTGCCATCCAGGAGAGGAGCATACTGATTTGCACATAATTATGTAACTTATTAATCTGGTCCTGCATAGGCATTTACTTGCAATTTGCCTTGTAACAGTGTTCACCTAAAGCATGATTTTAATGTGACATACTGGACTGTTCTTACTATGTACAGTATTTGGAAAGCTTTGAGGGGGATAGATAACTAGTTTGAAAGGAAAGAATAACAATATATATTGTATATCTTACATTTGGAACTTGCAATATGTAATATGCACTCATGAATTTAAGATTTGCTGGTTTTCTCTGACACTGTTTACAAGGAGCTATATATACATGGCTCTTGCATTTTGACATAGCATTTGTAAAGAAACTTAGTTGCAAAAAAAAAACATGAATTTTCACTCAGTTTCATGAAAATATGCTGTATGCAGTTTTAGATCTTTCACAATTTGTCGTAAACCTAGTATTAGCATTAGTTGCATAAGGTACAATGTGAAATTTGAAGTGAAAGAAATGTATGCTAGTTGCCAGCCTCACTGTTGGCTTCCACAATATATAAGTAATAAAATGAAAGAACTTTATACCTCATGCCTAGTATTTATGGTATGAAAGTAACTGTTCAGCCCACAAGTCATAGCTGGAAATGCAAGTAGTAACAATAAGAGATGCAGGAAACATAAAAATAAATTGTTCTTGGTCGAGTGTATTTAGTCCTTATGGTACCACTTTCATATCCTTCCCTAAACCTAACTATTAAAATTTACAGACCAGCAACTTAACATGTTGTCTGTTATGAGTGTGAAACTTTGTATCTGACCATAAGTGAGGAACAGATTGAGAATGTTGGTGAATAGGGCTTTGAGGAGAAAATTACATAATAAGGTGCTTCATAATTTGAACTCTTCAAACAGTATTAATGTTCAAATCAAAAAGAATGCTATGTAGTTTTTACGAGGAAGGTGGTAAATTCATCCAACATTTTACTTGGAAAACCTTAATGGAAGAGCTCACTATGAAGGCCAAGGCATAGGTAAAAAGCTTAAATGAAATAGATCACAGAGAAATAGGATGGTGAGGGCGTGGGCTGGAGTTAAACTGATTGAAGATGGGTCTCAGTGGCAGACTGTTATGTACACAGTAAGGAAACTTCACTTTTTATGGGAGCAGGGAATACCTACTTATCATAGGGTATGTGTAGGTGGTCTTACATTGGGCAACCATAGGCTGTATACAGAAATATATACCAGGCATGTCCAATGTGTCGATCGTGATCGACCAGTCAATCTCATAGGTCTATAAGGAAATTATATGTGAAAAGCATGTAAATTCACTTGTAATATAAAATAAGAAAGAGATCATAGCTACTATTCAAGATCTTTAATTATCAAGAAACACCACTGTGCAGCGAATAGAAATGATTTATGGAAACATAACTGAACAATTGTTGAAAGATGTTTCCAGTTGTGTTGCTTTATCCCTCCAACTGGATGAATCTACAGACATCAGAGAGACAGCCCAGTTACTAGTTGCTTTTACAACAAACATCATATGTGTTATTTTTACTGATATTTTTGCTTAAAGCGAGGTACGACGATAGGAGGGGGTGATAGATCACTGGCAGTTTTGACAGTAAAAAGTCGATCACAACCTGTTTGAAGTTGGACATTCCTGGTATATACCATACACTATATACAGATGCCCGAATGGTAGAGCATATTAAGATGTCACTACACCACTGTATCACAAGGTAAAGTGTGCATCAGAAAGAATGTATGGATTTCACAGGACAGTAAAATTTGTAAGGCTTCATCAAAATCACATTTTATTGTTACCATCAGATTTGCCAATACATGTAGTTTATTTATGGAATACAATATCATCCATATGACGTCCTTGGCTTCTGATACAGACGTCGAGGCGTTTTCTGAAGTTATTCATCACTCTCGCGGCCATATCTGATGGAACTGCTGTGATTTCTTCTCGAATCACTGTCAGATCATCCAGTGTATGTGGTCAATGTTTATAAACTTCTGCCTTCAAATGGTCAATGTTTATAAACTTCTGCCTTCAAATGGCCCCAAAGGAAGAAATCACAGGGAGCAAGATCGGGTGAATGTGCGGACCAAGGAATGTCACCATGATGTAAGATGATGTGCCCCGGAAAGAGCCCTCTTAGGAGATCCATTGTTAGTCACGCAGCATGAGCAATGGCCCCTTCTTGTTGAAACTAAATGTCGTCAGCATCAACAGCAAGCTCGTTCAGCCTTGTTTGCAGGAAATTTTGTAACATTTCAACGAGGGCCGCGCCATAGCTCAAGTGGTTAGTCGCTGGCTTCCCACCATGGTGGCCTGCGTTCGATCCTGGGTCTGATCAAGTGAGATTTGTGGTGGAAAAAGTGGCACTGGGGCAGGTTTTCTCTGAGTACTTCGGTTTCCCCTGCCAATCTTCATTCCACCAATTGCTCCACAATCACCCTCACCTATCATCTGGGGCTGGTACAATAGGCCAGAAGTGGCCGCAGTGCAAGGGACATAGTCCCACCCCACTAGCAATAAAAAAAATAAACATTTCAACATTATGAGCACTTGTAACTGTTACTGCATGGCTGTCCTCAAAAAAGTAAGGCCCCCAAACACCAAATTCTGCTACAGCACACCAAACAGTTACTCTCTCACTGTGAAGAGGTCTCTTGTGCAGTTCTTTAGGATTTGTTCCTGCCCAATACCGGAAATTCTGTTTATCTACACAGCCAGATAGGTGGAAATGGGCTTCGTCACTGGTCAACAGAACAACAGTAGGGGGCACGCTCGCAAGAATATGCAGGCAACTGTTAACACGATTCTCCCAGTCTCCTGCATGAAGTTCTTGTATAATTGCCATTTTATAGCGGTGAAATTTAAGGTCTAAATGCAAAACGTGTATTACTGTAGCATCGGATAATCTCAGAGCAGCAGCATGTTTGCGAGCTGATCGTTGAGGTGACTGGACAACTGACTGCCTTACTGCCTCCACATCTGCAGGCGTACAAGCGCTCTGTGGCCGTCCAGGTGATTTCTTCTTTAAGGTTGAACCTGTGGCATGAAATGAAGCCCCCCACCGCAAAATTGTCTTCCAAGTGGGGATCGTATCGCAACATCCGAGCTTGAAATGAGTGTGGAAAGCTTGTTGAGTGGCAATCACAGACTCTCTATTTTTCAAAAACATCTCTATGACGAATGTACGCTGTGCACCCAACCACTCTATGTTACCAACTGAAACCCCACTCTACACCTCCCCCCATCATGGCATAACAAGTCACTTGAAATCCAACAATTCTTTCCGATGCATCCTGTATATATAGATGACCTGTCCTAGAGTATACATAGTTACCTCCATCATAAACTATACATAGACATCTGCACAGCAGCCAATTTTACATAAGGTACATATACATGCCTTTATAGTAACCTGTAACAGGACACATATAGGAAAACTTATACTGAAAATACACTTGTGTGTGTACTGTAGGATATTTGTAGATGACAATAAAGCAGCTTATAACTTAACACACATGTAAATAACTCTATGATATCATATATACAGACACCTGTAATTCAGCCAAACACAGGGTAGATGTAGATGCCTCTAGCATACACCACTAATGGACACCAGTACATTAGCATATATTGTAATTTATATGGAATTAAATATGCTATACAGAGTGTCCCAGGAAGAATGTGCCATACTTCGGGAGGGTGTTCCTTATGTTAAAGTATGCTGGTATAACCCGAAACACCTATGTCCAAAGTTGAACGGTTACAGAGATGTAAGTTTTGAGGTTTTCACGGCGATGACAATGAAGAAAGTTGTCTTCTGGGCTTAGGCACCGTGTATTCGGTGCCTAAACCCAGAAGACGACTCTCTTCGGTTACAGAGATAATGGCCTGAGAAAAGTGTGGTCTTCTGCTGGGTCCACGCACTGTACCTGTCAGCTGACAAATCTTATCTATGTTTGTCCTTGAGTGTGGTGATGTTGGACCTCACTAGCTGCATCCACTCGCATACCAGAATGCGCAGTCAGCCATGTTACATCAGTGCTTGCCATTCATGTGTCATGTATAGTGCTTGGAACCTTAACGACAACTATGACATGGGGTGCGAGTTCTTTTGTAGTTCAATTTAATGTCTTCATGTCACTCACAAGTTAGTTTGATGTTATGTACATTATTAACATTACAGAAACCACATATTCCTGCCAGTTTTAATGTGTATTTGGTAATCAACAAGTGTGTAACACCTGTCAAAGTTCGTAATTCCGTAACCCTTCCAAAATCGGACACATATTTATCTGAACTTTTTTGATCACAAAGACCTAGGAAGTCTCCTGCAGTTATGCCCTAAGTCGAGAAACACCATGTATATATATTGGCAAGAAAGCCATGTGCAGTATATATGTATAGTTGTAGAGATCGTGACATGTAGTTTAGATGAGGAAGGACGAAATATAGAAAGTAATTGCCTGTGACAAGTGAGAAGGGATAGACCCGTCTTGTCATCAGAAAGAATTCCTATTAAAGGCCAAAGAGTGACGCATATTTCAAGACTAAGATCTGGCCATGAGCATCTGAATGGGCTCTAAATTAAGAGAAAATGACTTTGAAACGAAGCAAGCAGTAAAGAGGAATTTTTGTAAAGGTAGAAACGAAGCGGTAGGATATGTGGAAGACGAAGGCGAATAGTTGTCATAACCGTGATGGGCCTTTAGTAAGTTACTGGAGTATGGTTTCGAAGTTACGTGGTTCGAAGACATGACTATTTTAGTGAAAAAAAGAACATGAGAAATTTGTGCATGTAGGAAGCAAGTCGTACTATATGAGGAAGGTGAAGGTAACAAATTTGCGTAGATCTGGTGGTACATGAGTAAGGCATTGGCGTAGTATTGAGAAGGTACGGGGTTCGAGACCGCGGTGTCTTTTGTCAATAGAAATTTAAAAAATGAATAAATAAATAAATACGATTTTTCTGCAGCTATAAACCAAGTCGTAAAATATGAGGAGGATCGCAGAAAGCTATAGCATAGATGTTCTGGTGGTCTAGAGCTAAGACACCGGCGTTGTAAACAAGATGTCCGTGGTTCGGAACCACAAGGATTTTTATAATGAGATTTTTTTCTGGAGTTATATAGCGAGATGTAACATAAGAGGAAAATTAAAGGTCAAAATTTTCCATGGCATTGGTGGCATATTGGTAAAACACCGGCGTAATGAAGCGGACTTAGAAGGTTTGAGGCCAACGATAATTTTATGAAATAGAAAGTGAGTTAATATGATTTTTCTGGAATTATAATCGAAGATGTAACTTAAGAGGAAGATTAAAGAAAATAAATATCAGCGGTGCTGGTGGTCTAGTGGTAACTCATCAGCCTAGTGTTCAGAAGGTCCCTGGTTCAAAACCACTAGGATTTTTGTGAAAAAGAAAATGGAAAAAATTGGGAGATAGGGTAAGGGAGAAGGGAGAGACAGAGGGAGGGACCGGGGTGAAGGAATATTTTTGCTTTTTGCGGCCGCTCATTAAAACACTCAACCTAAGCGGGTTTTATTAAAATCCACATGGGATCAAAAAGAAAAAAAAATTGGCCCACCGTCCGCCCACCAACCACCCGCCCTTAGGGGGGCGACTTTGACTTATTCATTTGAGACCAAATTCTATGAGCGAGAGTTAGCAAGAAAGTATTTAAACCTGTAGCGCATCCTGTTGACTAAATCCTCATGGAAAGCCACGAAGTGTAGTTTACTGGCCTGTGCAAACCGCTCCTCTGAAGAATTCATTTTATAGGGTAGGGCAGAAGGTACTGAGGATGGAAGCGTGGGACCCCCACCCTCACCAACCCTTATAATCACGCAGAAGGTTAATCGCTTGAGACCAGACTAATTCAGCGAGATGTAACAAGAAAAGATTTTAAACTGCAGTGCCATCTGTTGAACATTACAACATCTGTTCAACAGATGGCGCTGCACTTTTATTTCATACTTGCTTAACTCTCGCGGATTTAGTTTGGTCTCAAGTATTTAACTTCCTGCGTGACCCCAACAACGGTCGTGGGTACGGTCCCACGTTTCGCCAGCTGTGAAGTAATGTTCAACAGATGGTGCTTTTTGTTATTTCATATGAATGTAAATACTATGGAAGCGTCCCATGCTTCGCCATCTGTGGAGTAATGTTCAAAAGATGGCGCTACTTTCTTATTTCATATGACTACTATGGAAGGGTGGAATTCCACCCTCGCCCACTCTTGTGGTCGCGCAGAAAGTTAATCACTTGAGAGCATGCTATATCAGCGAGAATTAGCAAGAAAATATTTAAAACTGTAGCGCACTCTGTTGAACATTACTCCACAAGTGATTAACTTTCTCCAGAGGAGCGGTTTGCACCCACCCAAAAATATACTAAGATGCTACATTTTAACTAATTCCCGGCTTTCCATGAGGTTTTATTCGACAGATGGCGCTGCGGTTATTTTATATTTAATGGTTGAGACCAAGCTCATTCAGCGATGGTTAACAAGAAAATATAAAGTAACTGTAGAGCCATCTGTGGACTTTGAACCTCATGGAAAGCCACGAAGTGTAGTTAAGATGTAGCATCTTAGTATCTTTTTGGGTTGTGCAAACCGCTCCTCTGAAGAAAGTGAATCACGTGTGGAGTAATGTTCAACAGATGGCGCTACAGTTTTAAATATTTTCTTGCTATGATCTCAAGTGATTAGCTTTCTGCGCGACTCCAAGAGCGGGCGAGGGTGGAATTCCACCCTTCCATAGTAGTCATATGAAATAAGAAAGTAGCGCCATCTTTTGAACATTACTCCACAGATGGCGAAGCATGGGACGCTTCCATAGTATTTACATTCATATGAAATAACAAAAAGCACCATCTGTTGAACATTACTTCACAGCTGGCGAAACGTGGGACCGTACCCACGACCGTTGTTGGGGTCACGCAGGAAGTTAAATACTTGAGACCAAACTAAATCCGCGAGAGTTAAGCAAGTATGAAATAAAAGTGCAGCGCCATCTGTTGAACAGATGTTGTAATGTTCAANTGGTTTTGAACCAGGGACCTTCTGAACACTAGGCTGATGAGTTACCCCTAGACCACCAGCACCGCTGATATTTATTTTCTTTAATCTTCCTCTTAAGCTACGTCTTCGGTTATAATTCCAGAAAAATCATATTAACTCACTTTCTATTTCATAAAATTATCGTTGGTCTCGAACCTTGTAAGTCCGCTTCACTACGCCGGTGTTTTACCAATACGCCACCAATCCCACGGAAATTTTTGACCTTAAATCTTCCTCTTATGTTACATCTTTTGTTATACTTACAGAAAAATCTAATTAACTCAACTTGTATTTTATAAAATTTTCGCTGGTTCCGAACCTCGAAACTTCGATTCACTACGTCGGTGCTTTACCAATAGGCCACCAAACCACGGAAATTTTCACCTTTAATCTTCCTCTTCTGTTACATCTCGCTATATAATTCCATAAAAATCTCATTACAAAAATACTTGGGTTTTCGAACCACGAACCTTTTAATTACAACTCCGGTGCCTTACCGCTAGACCACCAGAGCACCTATGCTATAGCTGTCTGCGATCCTCCTCATATTCTACAACTTGGTTTATAGCGGCAGAAAATTTGTATTTATTCATTCACTTTTCAATTTCTATTGACAAAAGACACCGTGGTCTCGAACCCCGTACTTTCCCAATACTACGCCAATGTCTTACCCACGTACCCCCAAATCTAGACAAATTTGTTACCTTCGCCTTGATCATATGGTACGAGTTGCTTCCTACATGCACAAATTTCTTAATTTTTTCCCCCCCACAAAAATAATCATGTCTTCGAACCACGTTATCTTCTAAACCATACGCCAGTGCCTTACCACAGGACCCCCATGGTTATGGTAAAGATTCGCCTTCGTCTTCCACATATCTTACAGCTTCGTTTCTACTTTTACAAAATTCCTCTTTACTATTTGCTTCGTTTGAAAGTCATTTTACGACTGACGGTTGGCCAGTCACTTTCTCTTAATCTTCAACGTCTGAAGTGTGCCGTTGGGGCCAGTGATGAGTATAGTCGTCGTGGCCGAAGTACCCCGTTTTGGCCAGTCGGGCATTTAAACTCCGCTAGTGGAAGCGCGCGTCCCCGCCGCTTTTAGAAGCGCATGCACAATCCTAAATATTTATTTTATATGTAGTAATTACCAGACAAGTTTCGAAAATCCTAAGAGTGTTAACAGTGCTAGCAGAAGACCAAATGATTTTATTGCTTCCTTCCGTTTTATGACACCAGGGACTGCTAAAATGTGTCAAGTGTTACAAACATAAGTTAATTTATAATGCAGAACATCTCTGTGACGAACCGGGAAATCGTTTTTGCAGTACGTATCAAAATGAAAAAAAAAAAATTGAAAGTAGAGTAAAACTCTTTGTATAAAATTTTTCAAATCTTCCGTTGTAATATGCAGCACTATGTTCTTTGCTCATACAAACAAAGTTAATTCCATCCATTTATCATAAAAATTGAGTTAGATACGGCATTTTAAATCACAATGCTTAATTAAGATTGTTTAAGCGCCCTAACAGGAACGGACATTTAAACGCGCACCAACCGCGGGCATTTAAATGAACTCCGGCCAGCTCAAGCTTACCACCATTTCAGAAGTCCTGCGTTTAATGGAATGTTTTATCTATCTATCTATCTATCTATATATATATGCGGCAGGACACGTGCTCTCTCTGGGAGTGCTGACAGTTTGATTTTGGGTTTCAAACCAAAACAAACCCACGCAAGGTCATGTCAGAGGTTCATTTGTCAGCTCTGAACAATGAAATCATTTATCAGTTTTTGCAAGCGCGGCCTGTCGCCCCGAAGGGGCTTTCCATGGGGCTTTAGTCTCGAGTGTTCAGGTTTACTGATTAAATAGCTCCGTTATGTTAAGTGTGGCATGGGAGGGTTCCCACCCTTCCATAATCTCATCACCAATACCTCCTGCCCTAACCTATACAATGAATTATTCAGAGGAGCGTTTTGCACAGCCCAATAAGGAACATAATAAAAAATTAAAATTCTACATTTTTTTAATACACTTCGGGGCTTTCCACGATGTTTTAGTCTTGAGTGTTGAGGTTTTACTCCACAGATGGCGCTACAGTTTTTATTTCACACTTTCTTGTTAACTCGCACTGTGTTAGCTTGGTCTCGAGTGATTAAAATTTTGTTCCCCATCTGTCCAAAGTAATTTCACACGCAAATGCTTCAACTTCTTCAACAGAGTTACTTCATTCATCTGACCCTTCTTACATGCTAATATCAAATTCACAATATATTAATATACTCATCCTTACCTTTCTCGGCATTTTCACCACCCACACTTCTGAGCATGTCTGTATCTCACACCTGCCATACCACTAACATATTTCCACAACACTTCACACTCCAAAATTTCGCTGTAATTTGACCAAGCCTCAGCACTTCACATAAATTCTGACTACAGTGCCTGCTTTGCATCCCGACCTACACCCGTTTCTATCCCCATCTGGTGGTATCCTGTATGCCCTTACTGTGACGAAAAACACTTCCTACAAAAATTGAAGTCCATTGAGGCACTTTTCTACCATTTGTGACACACCATCAAAACCTACCACTTACACATCCAGAACCTACATGTGACAACACGAAACACTCCAGGATTGCCAGGCTATGGATATATCCTAAGCATCTTCACCAAGTACATAATGTCCAGGCACTGTGCAACTTTGTACATCAAGTACTCAGCCTTCACAATATTCAGACACTACAAACAGATCATAGGAACTGCAAAACAAGCTATACGTGCCATATTTACTCTGAGCCTTAAATTATAATAAATGTGATACATCACCGACCTCTCTTCACACGCTTAACCCCCCCCCCAAAAGGTATCTTCCTGTCCTGCTGCAGCAATTTATCTGCCCTAAATCCTTTGACCTGTAATCTTACCATCTCATACCGGACATTCCATAACAATTCTCCCCAAATTCCCCCTTAGTGAACCCTGATAAATCCTGCTTCACTAAAGACCATCATGGACTTCTCATTTGTCATAGATCATTTACAGCCAACGGTATCTTGGGAGCATGTACCATGTGCAACCTGTCTTCACCTCAAAAGGGGGGATTATTTTCTGAATCTATCTCCCTCCAGATATCACAACTGATTATAGCTTCCATATAGTTTTCTTTTGACCCCAAAAATATTTCCAAAATTTCCCCCTTCCAAAGGACTGTTGCAAGAAAAAAATGACCTCTATAACCTCCTCCTATCCATCCTTTATGAAGAGCCCAATAATTTTAGCCCTTATTTTTAAATTAAAACACATTTTTAATTCCTGTTTCTTCAAAAATTAAATTCATTATATGCCTTTTTTCTGCTTCTCTCAATGTTTGTCAGAGACAGTCTGCACATTACTTGCAGTCAGCTTCTTTCTCCTTATTCTTCAGTGATTTCCCTTTGTATGACTTTCACATATCCTTCTCATCTTCTTTCCGTTACTGTCAGACCTCCATTCCCTCATACTAATCCCTTTAACTCTGAACTTCCTGTTGCATTATTCTACCTTGCTCTTCATTTTCCTCTTGTAATTTGTTTCCCTTTCCAAACATACGAATCACATTTCATTTCTCATTCAAATCACCTTGACCATTCTTACTGTCATTTCAAAGTTCAGTATCTACCTTACAATCACTTGTGCAGCAAGACTCACGCCAGATTCACTTCCCCTCACCATCTGCTGATTACTACCGGCGATATTCATTTCATTATCCCATATTAATGACTTACAACCATGAATCACTAATTCTGTCTACACATTCATATTATGTTCCTTAACTTTAGCTACGTAACTTGTATAATACTGGAGGATAAATATAGAAGGATAAGAGACCCATACAGAACGTATTGGCCATTGCTAAGAATAGGCATCCACAAGCAAAAAAATCACATTCAAACAGAAGACTCTTCTTTTGCTTATAAACACTGCACAAACAAATTAATCCAGCACTTCATACATGTCACAATTCAATACAATACATTATTGCCAACAATACATGATCTGTACATTACAGACTATACAACACAACATTCAAACAGAATGCTTCCACACAAGCCTTTCAGACCTCAGCTCAAGAACCTCACACACAACATGGCAACATTCCTGAAACTAACCAGCCCTTCAACAGGATGGCATGCTGAAAAGTAACACTTCTTTTCTTGCACCAAACAGATTAATTCAATTACATCTTCATACATCCCTCAATTACAGCTATAAAAATGTTGCAGTATACAGAAATGTGAGTGCAATATAGTCTGTCCAGTGATCTACATCCTCACTGTGCGAATCTTTTCACTCATCAACATTCCCTGGCGATCACCACCACCACCATGATTTCCACCACCTCCACATCACCACTCCCACCACTATCACCACACATCACACGATGGAGACGAGATGGTGGTAGAGATGTCCTTCCATCCACAATATGCAGACATCTGATTTAATGCACATTTCCAAATACCCCAGCACTCACAGAACTCTGTTGACTGCTGGTGATCATGTTCACAATTGTGTTCAAATAGAATAAAGACATAACAATACACCATTATAAAAAAATATATATATCTTGATGGAAAATACTCTGATTGCTCATGTCCTCAGAAACTGCCTTCACACCATTACAATAAATATGACATGATACTATCAACACTAACACAAACTGGTAACATACAGTTCATTCACACACAATCCATATGCTCTGCCACTGAGCAGAGGGGTCCTAACCATCCTAATAGCCCTATAACTACTAATAACACTAATTGTAGCAGTAAAAATTACTAATGTATCAAAAGGCCCCCTACTACAGACAACGTAAAATGAACAAGCCCATACGAACAGCCCACCCCTTAATCAAAATTGCCAACAGAGCATTAATTGACCTTCCTACCCCAACCAACATCAGAACATGATGAAACTTCGGCTCCCTACTAGGAGTCTGCCTAAATGCACGAATTGCCACAGGGCTATTCCTCGCCATGCACTACTGTCCCAACACAGAAGCCGCATTTTCCAGAGTAGCACACATTTGTCGAGATGTATGGTTGAATCCTACGAACCATGCACACCAACGGAGCATCAGTATTCTTCATATATATACAAATATGGTTATATTATAGCATACACAGAAGCATCTATCATGTTATGTATATATGCCCCAGAAAGATATGAGTAAACTGATTTTAACCAAACTCCTATCTAAAAATGATGAAGTGTTTATAGATGACTACAGTAGCCTATAATAGGGTGTATATGGATGCCTGTACACTGGCCTGAGAATCTAAATGTTCTATAAAACTCACACGCAGTCACAGGAGCAAGACACAACACAAACCACAATACACACACGAAAGTAGAAAGAGTGCTCCGACAGAAGAGGATAGGTGTGACTCGTGTAGTGAGATACGACATAGGGATGAAAAATCCTGAACAATTTTAATATTTTTAACATTTAATATTTATCAATATATATGATAAATATATATTTTAGTTATTTTAATATGAAGACGGCAAGGCATGCAGTGAACTAGTTTAACATAAATCGAATAAGCGCCTGAAGATGGCACTTTTGTGCCGAAACATGTAGTGTGAGAGAGAGGAGTGAGATAGATGAGTGTATGCACTGGAAGACGGTTGAAATAAATCATGGACTTAAATCAGTGCAACAGGACAGTAAAATACAACATCTATAAAACTCATTGACTCTCTACATACTGAGGTTACATGGTCATCCAAAATGTCAGTGGACTTTCAATGGACTACACAGCATTATATTCCACAAGGTAAGCCATTTCATTTAGTTTTTAATATAAATCTCAACAGGGTCACAGTGCAATGGTCCACTAAGGCCCACCCTAGATCAAAATATATAACCTGGACATACCTAACCATCTGAGCACAATATAGCATGCTTGTAGCATCACCTAGCCTAGTCTACTTATTGGTCCCTCTCTAACCTTGCTTACCTATCCTTTCAGTTCTTTGGTTTTCCTCCAGCTTTCCAGACTCTTGATTCTATCTATACACCTTTGTGTATGGTGGTCTGCCTTGCTGTGCAACTGCATCTACACTGCCTCCCCAGCCTTCCTGCTTCTGGTTGACTATTTCTGTCTCTACCTAACTGATATCAATCTTACAGGCACAGAAAGAAAGTAGACAGATAAATACAATATATTGTGACACATTGCGGTTTGGAGGGTTTGTAAAGTGTGGAAACCCGTAACATTGTTATNCAAGCACGCTGGTCGCTATGCAAAGCGAGTAAACAGCAGTTGCTAGGCAAAGCGAGTAAACAGTGGTACCCATTACGTAACACGGGACGCCGCAGTTGCTACGTAGCCATAAACAACTCCCAACAGCGTTGCTAGGCTATCGGCAAACACAGCGACTAGGCAACAAGGAAGCGAGGCGTTTCCCATTGTCCAGCTGAGGGTTTATAAGAGAACTACACTGCCTACGAAGACAGTTGAGTTGGAATCTAGCCAGCGGAGAGTTACAAGTTGAATTGTAGTAGTCATCGAGTTCAGTTGTAATGAGTGAATCCTGACAGTGTGAAGAGATCAGCCGCCGAAGACAATGGAAGCAGCAGCAGCAGTCATGGAAAGAAGAACCAGACACATGTGTAATTGTGTAATTGGGAGTGTGTAATACAGAGACTTGTATAGCTCCTGTACTATGAATACGTGTAGACTACTGAGGACAGTGTGAAGAGATTTGTGTGTAGGGTTTGTAAAGTGTGGAAACCCGTAACATTGTTATAATTAATTGTAGCCGAGACTTGTAGGTTGTTAAATAAACCAATTAACAATCTGAATGGCATCTTCAGTAACCTAAACACGTTACAATATAAATGGACTGCAAGGTATAACAATAAATTAAGTAAAAGTATCTCTGTAACAAGCCGTGGAGGCCCATACGGTTGTGAGATGTTGAGGTTCCCACATTTTCTAGACAATTGGCTCATAGGTGGTGGTAAGGTTGTCAGCTCTATGCACCAGCCACCCTTAACCCCCAAGAACATTCCAAGAATATTCCTGGTACTCATTTCTGTTAAGAGTCTGAGTGGACCCCAGGGCCATAGTGTGGCTGGAAGGATTAGGTCAACTGAAAAAATCCAATGACCTCATTAGGATAAAGTAAGTAAAAAGAGTAAATGTGTCCCTCTAAGAGGCCGTGGAGGCCCATAGGATTGTGAGGTGTTGAAGCTCCCACACTTTTTGGACAATCAGCTCATAGATGGTGGTAAGGTTGTCAGCCTTACATGCCGGCCATCTTTTATGCCCAGGAATATTCCTGGTACCTATTTCTGTTAGAGGCTGAGTCGACTCCAGGGGCATAGTGCAGCTGGAAGGATTAGATGAATTGAAAAATCCAGTGACCTCATCAGGATTCGATCCGACCTTCCGGCTTGTAGCATAGTGCTTCAACCAAATACGCTACCATGTGGCCCCACAATAAAATAAGAGGAATTGAAAACTACACAATGAAAGACAGAAAACAGATAAAAAATGCAGAATGAGTGAGATTAGTGTGTGCATGTGCGCACATAGATTGTGACATAATAATTTACAGAGAGAGAGAGAGAGAAAGCAGCGTGTGACATAGAAAAAAACAAAGATGTTAAATATGTAGTATACATATTACATTCCATGGATCCAAAATCAAAATTAATGACAGGCAAATTGTGTGTATGTGCTTGTGTGTGTACATATAAAGAATGAATGATATGGAAAGTGACAGGAAGGAGAGGAAATGAAACGTCACACACAGACTGAAAGAAAAATCAATTAAAACAAACACCATAAGCCTGGAATATTACACTGTGTAGTGTGGTACAAGTTTGTGAACGATTCACATGAAGCGCTTGAAGGCCAAAGAGCGAGCTGAGCAGCAAGGAGAGGAGGATCTCGTAAGGCAAACAGATATAAAAATACAAAAGGACAGAGTGGCAGTTCCTGAACCAGAGGTGTAGTAGAAAAATTCAATCTGACAAAATATTTGTAATCCTGCAACTTAAAAATAAAATATTTCATAACAGAATTATTCATGATGTAAAGGAAAAAGGTGGGCATATTTTGTATGGTACATTTCACATGAACAGAAAATTCAGATTATTTTAATTACATCAATAAAATGTGAGACCCAAGAGGCCATTTTTTATTGTTCAATTAACTATTACATAAACAAAAATTTCACATAAGGCAAAAAAGATGGTAGGACTTGATGGATATATAAGATGAAGAAATAAAAGGGAGAAATCACTCATATCCATTTTGAAGTATCTCTCTTTAACAAAAATTATCAAAATTCTTTGAATTCCTCTCCCCATGTCAGTCACACATAAGCAATACTTATTTACAAAAACAGCCCACAACCTGTCAGACGAAAGATTAGTATTCACATTCTGCTACCCTCACAATATCATACAGTTCTTAAATACATTTGCTGTTGATCTTGAAGGGCTCTAAATTTATGGTCACTGAATCAAAGTGTTTCTATAATCACTTTATTACACATCAACAATTACATTTGGCAGCTGCATAATTCTGTGAGAATTTCAATTAATATCTATCTATAAATAAAAAAAAATATTCCTGAAACACTATCAATAGATGCATATGTTTTGCTTTTCCTTATTCTTTAATAACCTTAAAGCCCACTTTGATCAGAGTTGTTTGCACACTGTCCATCTGTATACAGGGTGGGCCAGACTCAATTAGGCAGTTTTTGATCATTAATAACTAACCAATCCAACAACACACGGGATAATGGGAAAGTACCTTTTGTTGTTGATAGATGGCAGCATCATACGGTATGCTGTGAACGAGGTCAATACTCTGCCTACTTAGTGCATGTCGAGGAAACATCATGGCCGGTAGACTGTTGTCTATCGAGCAGCGTGTAAAATGTGTGCGCCTTTTCTCAGTTACCAACAATGTATCAGAAGTCCAGCGCAGGATGTTGGAAGAGTTTGGACAGCCAGCAGTCCACAGGGACACAATCGCCCGAATAAACAAGCAGTTTTATGAAATTGCCAGTGCTTTGAATCCCAAGCATCCTGGTCAGCCGAGAACTGTCCGAACTGCTGACACACAAGCACGTGTTGCTGTGGAACTGGCATCATCTCCTCAGAAATCCCAGAACTTCAGAGGAGAGAGAACTTTGATGAACTGTGGTGGCAGCAAGATGGGGCCCCACCACACTTCACCAATATTGTTCGGACGTTCTTGCATCAAGTTTTTCCTTAACGCTGGATTGGCCATCGAGAGCCTGTGGAGTGGCCAGCCCGATCACCCGACATCACCCCACCAGACTTTTTCCTTTGGGGTTACCTCAAAGACAAGGTGTACGCTAATCCCATTGACAGTGTGAAACATCTGCGTGAGGTGATTGTGCAGGAGTTCAATAAAGTTCCGGTGAATATGTGTAGAAAGGCGTGTGAAAATATTGCTTTGCGTCTGCAAGCCTGTGTTGACTTAGGTGGTGCCCAGGTTGACCAGCATCTTGAAAATCGATGACGTGTGTGCGATTCCATTTTTGTAACCATTGCAACTGTTAACATTTATCAATAAAAATAACATCTAATCAAAAACTGCGTAACTGAGTCTGGCCCACCGTGTATAATACATTCTCCTATAATAAAATCCTTATTGCATCAAACTTTTTTTTCCTGCAGGTATGTGTAGTATAACCAAGAACTTAAGTTATCCATAATGATAAAAAGACAGCTTCATTTCAATATTATGCACAATCACAGTCCTTTTCCATGTAGTGTGTCTTTGTAAGCAGAAACATACGAGTTTACTAAAAAGGTCCAACTCACAACATTGAACTCTGTCCCTTCCAACACTGAGCTTCATTTGGTGTTGCTCTTCAGAGAAGGCCATGACAAAGTATAATGGGAAGAACAAAATGTTCGCAGTTGCTTTTCGACTGCTGTCAATTCAGTGACCCTTTGGAGCATTATACCCTTGGGTTCTGGATTTGTTCACATTATAATGTTGCTGTGCTGTAACTGTGGCATGCTTCTAGCTAAGCAGATTACGTATTTCCTTGTGCATATGACAAAGAAAATCTACATATGATGCTGAGCCATCCAAACCACGATCCTCAATCAGGAAATGCTTGAACACCATTTCTAATTTATCCCGTTGCCTGACCAAGGTTAACTGGAAATATAATAATAAATCCTGTTACCAAAACATCAAAACACAATTATATGAAAACTGCTATCAATGGGGGCAAGGAATAAAGGTGACAGCGCAGATATGAACCTGGAGTGGGGTTCTGCACAGAACAGAAACAGAAACTAATATACTCTCTTTTTTCTACCTTGATTCTTTGTAGTTGTAAGTCTGCTGTTTGTGTATTATTGTTTGCTGTACTGTCTACAGGGTTTAGTTATTTCTGTGGACTGTTTCATTCATGTCAAAAGTATGCAAGAAAGGTGCTATGGGATAGCTGCTACACATAGTGGTAATGTTTCACAAAGACTGCAGCATCATATGGAATACTTTCTTGGAGCAGTAACAGTGTACTTACTTATTTTAAGGAACACAATACAGGGTGTCCCAGGAGGAATGTGCCAGACTTCGGGAGGGTGTTCCTTATATCAAAGTATGCTGATATAACCCAAAACACCTATGTCCAAAGTTGAACGGTTACGGAGATAATGACCTGAGAAAAGTGTGGTGATGACGGCTCACACTAGCCGTAAGCTTATGTGCTTCCTTCAGGGTACGTTGTCAATGGTTGGTAGGTTAGTTGTGCGGAGTTGCTGAAATGCCTTTTGTGTTTTCACATGTGGAATACTGTGATATGCATTTTGTGTATGGATTTTGCGGTGGCAATGCACGTGCTGCTGTTGAAGAATACCAAAGGCGTTCTCCCGATCGAAGGATTCCATCTCGAAGTGTATTTACGCGAATTCACCAGACAGTGGGTGATACTGGTTCTCTTCCGAGCGTTTCTGTGCACTCTGAAAGGGAGGATGTCCAAATGATAAACACACGAGAGAACATTCTTGAGATGGTTCAGAGAAGTCTGCATCTCTCCACTCGTAGAATGGCCTCTCGCATCGGCGTATCACGTATGCAGGTATGGCGAACTTTACATGATGAAGAGTTGTATCCTTAACATGATCAAAGGGTACAACATCTGGAACCAGGCAACCATGCTCAGTGTATGGATTTGTGCCACTGGATAAAAGCTCGTCCCGAACTGTTAAGCGTCATTTTATTCAGTGATGAGGCGTCTTTTACCTGGGACGGTGTAAATAATTTACAAACTGTGCATACTTGATCCCATAATAATCCACACGAGATAATGGTAATGAAATTCCAAAAGAGATTTTCTGTGACTGTATGGTGTGGTGTTCTTGGGAACAGGTTGATCGGACCTTTTGTGTTTCACAACAATTTAACTGGAAACACGTATGAAGCATTCCTGAGGAATGAGTTACCATGTTTGCTGGAAGACATCCCGTTAACGATAAGGAGCCAAATGTACTTCCAACATGACGGGGCTCCCCCACATTACACTCAGCATGTGAGACACTACTTAGATGAATCTTTCCCTAACCGCTGGTTAGGTCGTGGTGGACCCATTGCATGGCCACCGAGGTCGCCAGATCTTATGCCTCTAGATTATTATCTCTGAGGCCACATGAAAACGTTAGTCTATGAAACTAAGGTCAATTCATTAGAAGCACTGCGGATCGTATTTTTGCAGCGGCAGAACACATACGTCACCATCCAGGCAACACTGCTTCTGCTACCCAATCCCTCATGATGCGTGCCAAAAACTGCATTGCAGCTGGCGTATGACACTTTGAACAATTACTATAAAGCAGGTACTGTATTTTAGTAGTTATGTAGTCGCCTTATAACAGAATGCACAGGTTACGTCAGTGCTTGCCATTCATGTGTCATGTATAGTGCTTGGAACCCTAAGGACAAATATGACATGGTGTGCAAGTTCTTTTGTAGTTAAATTTAATGGCTTCATGTCACTCACAAGTTAGTCTGATGTTACGTACATTATTAATATTACAGAAACCACATATTCCTGCCAGTTTTAATATGTATTTGGTAATCAACAAGTGTGTAACACCTGTCAAAGTTTCACACTTCTCTGGCCATTATCTCTGTAACCGTTCAACTTTGGACATAGGTGTTTTGGGTTATATTGGCATACTTTAATATAAGGAACACCCTCCCAAAGTCTGGTACATTCCTCCTGGGACACCCTGTATATATATTAAGCCACCAGCGACAGGGTTAATGAAAGCAGAATTTATATATATATAAATCTTACAACTACAGTGAAAAAACAATGGATACTAACCCTCATGCATCGATGTCTCTGCTGGCGAATTGAATCAATGACTGATCGTATCCTCACAGAAAGAGGATTATCAAGCTCAGGCAATGATGTGCGTTCAATATTAACCTGGGCAGCTGAGAGAACACCAAACACATTCTGCACCCATTCCATACCAGCATTCAGCCCAATCCACAGAAACATGTGAATTCCATTTTCTGTAACAAAGAACACAGCATACTTTCAATGGGTCCATCCTACCATGGTATGTGTTTATTTACCGCCTCCTGATAAACGAAGAAAATTCAAAGATATTTGTGACAACAGACCTTGTACTGTGCTACTTGATCAATATTATAATCAAATTATGTCTTATAGATATTCATGAAACTTGAAATGTTGTATCACTGGAGGCTACCTCTACTTGAGCTTTTAATTCAATACAATCAATTTTACCAACATGGCAGTCATGCAAACTTCTACCAGGTAAAATATATATTTAGCTTTCAATTCAGTGGAGGTAAATACTCGTAATGAATTAACTGCAGGAAGAAATGTGAATTTGACATGAGGCTTCCATAAATAAAGTAAAAAATGTTGCTATTTTGAAGTTGTCTACAACTTTCAGGCAGTAGGTACTGTAACATTCTGTTCCCCCACCCATAATTAGTGTGTTCAAACTTATTAAATAACCTACATATAATGTAAGACACTTTTTACCTTCCAGAACTCACACCTTGATTTAACAAGACTATGGTTAAAACAATCAATATTCACGTCTTCTTTCTGCCAAGAATAATTACCACAGAACCATAATCTCTGTTTTTCCTGAATAAAAACAGAAGCTATGTCAGTTGTCGAATCACAGCTGCTTCAACTCTCATCTAAGGTTCTTTCACTGTTTATTTAATATGTCATTATTTACTTAAGAAATTAATTTCATATTAGTGTTTAAATAACCTGCATCAGAACTCACCTAGCAAGTACACACCATCATCCCGGATCTTCTCTGATGTACAACGGATAGCAGTAGGCAGTTCAGTAGAATCAACATCAATTTCATGAAGAGGGACAAGTCGTGGATAGAAGAACACAACAGATGATGGTATATCCATTATTGTGACTGCTTGCATTATAAATGACCGATCATCAATAGTCATGTCAGATCCTATAATTAATACATACCCAGATATAAGGAAACATTTTTAGTTTGTTATTTCTATTGCAGCACATATAGATGTTACATCAGTTGACAGTAGTATCTCTGTTGTTTTTTCTATGTTCTATGGATTGTCTTGTGGTTGCATGACAAGATGAGAATCTAGAAGACACTGTAATGATGCTCACACCTCATTTTTTGTAACTAAATGTATACATAACTTTATAATATTAGACAAAACTGTAAGTTATTATAATTTTAAACACTTTCTTCTAATGTAGGCCTTCTGAAGATTATCATATGGACCAGAACATGTAAAGGCAGCAAAATTAATTACCTTATGTATGTCACGCTGGATGGTATTCTTACTATGATTAAAATTAATATGAGTGTAAGGGTAAAGAGGTCAAATTTGGAAATAACAAATGGAAAGATATTTTCTGAGGAAAAATACCACACAAAGAATAAGCCCACAAGAAGGTAAAACAAATAAACTCCGTGGTTTTAGCCCGCAAGCGAACAATACCAACTGACCAACTGCTGCTTGTCAGTGAAGTTAGTGCCACCTTTAGCGGATAGAGGGTGTCACGTGGTCAGTGTAATAAATCCCCATGGTCATTAATCTCGGTTTCCTAGACCGGAGCTGCTATTTCCTTGAAATAGACCCTCAATTATCCTCATGAGGCTGAGTGGACCCCGTTCCAGACCCACTACTTCTCAGAAAATCTGGAAGCGCTGGGAATCGAACCCAGGGCCTCTGGATGTGTAGCCAGGAACTCTGACCACTAGACCACAGTGGCAGTCCCACAAGAATGTATGCCATGTAAAATAACAACCAATATAAACGAAAATACTGCCTTGCTGTCAGGGATGTGACTTTAACTTGTGGCTGGGGAAAGAAGTTTCATTGTTTACCATCCAAATTAAACTTTTAAAGTAATAGAGAGTGAAAAATTCAACTGCATAAAGTAGGAATATAAAATGAAATTCTGCAATTTTGAGGCTGATGATTTCAATCCATCTTGACCCTGCAGGAGAAATTACTGCTACTATTGTTATCTTAGAAATGGAAGATATATGCAGATTTTACGTGGCATTTACTGGGGGGGGGATCTCATACTCTGGAATAAACAGAAATGTAAATGTTCTACATTCCCAGATGGTTAGCTCTTCTTACTCGCCTTCTCTGCTATATGCTGCCAGTATAATTAACACGTAACTGATGGTACCATAAAGATGCAGCCAACTTACCTCCAGAAATTGCATCACTCTTGAGGATGTTATTCATATACAGTGGGAGCAACTTCATGCACTCAGGCAATATCAGCTGTCCTGCTGAGGATGGACTTGAGCAGTACTTCCTGTAGGTGGCCAGAATCTGTGCACACCGCTTTATTAGGTTCTCTTTCACTGCTTTTGGTGATGATTCCAACAACTGAAACACCGCTGTAAGACAAAAATATCAAGCAAGCACTGTACTTCAGAGGTAAACATTCAATCACTTATCTACAACAGCACATAAATTTGTATTATTCCTCAAACCGGGTGGGGATGGGGGGAGACTTTGTACATGTACACCCAAATATATATGTAAATAACTATATACTAATTAGATCAGGAAGCTTATAACACGCACCACAGGAAATACTTCGCCAAAACACTAATGCAAGTACACTAAGTACTTTCTTCCCAATTACTGTACACGTAAGTTGCTACTAGCCCTTGCAGGCACAGTTCTGAGCCCTGTGTGACTAATGACCATATTTTACTGTCTCAATAGCCTGGAAGTCATGTGAAAGGAGGTTCAGTCTAGCAGATGCTCTTCTCTACCAATAGTAATTACTGTACATACCATATTAATCAGGTTCTACTACTTTCATATCCATTCCAAAAATCTGAAAATATGTACTTTTTATATAGATAAATAACATGGGCCGCGCCATAGCTCAAGCGGTTAGTCGCTGGCTTCCCACCGTGGCGGCCATGGTTCGATCCCGGGTCTGGTCAAGTGGGATTTGTGGTGGACAAAGTGGCACTTGGGCAGGTTTTCTCCGAGTACTTCAGTTTCCCCTGCCAATCTTCATTCCACCAATTGCTCCACAATCACCCTCACACATCATCTGGGGCTGGTACAATAGGCCAGAAGTGACCGCAGTACAAGGGACTTAGTCCCACACCAGTAGAAATAATAATAAAAAGAAAAAGATAAATAACAATATTTTTCCTTAAAATATAAATTAGAAAATGGGTCATCTTATTACACACAAGTTTACCTCAGACGGGTAAACACAATCTATTTGTCACAGTAAGGGTTCACCTACTCTCTCTTCCTCTCAACCGTAAGTGAACTAAAGACATAAATGTACTGGCCCTGTCCATAAAACACAAAGTGCATGCAGACAGGGGAGTCTGTGAATGCAATTAGCTAGATCAAAAACACTGCTTAGCCTGCTAAATGTAACTTATCATATCTCTCATGACCAATGTGTTCCTGTTAACCACCAGTGTGCATGCACATAACAAAAGTCCAGTGACACAGCTACATAGCTTGTTTCATGAACAAATGAATGTGGTGGCTTTAAGAACCTTTGATCTAATGACAGGTGATGTAAGCTGATAAGCTTGGTCAGACTCTCCACATTGCCTCCCTCGCCCCTCAAGAGCCCAAATACCAAATAAAAAAGGAAAATTGCACTCTGTGTCCAGATGGGTTCTACTTCAGGAAGTGGTATATCCATTTTATTTGATGTTTCTTGGAGAAATTTTGCTATATAAATAATAAATGCCTGAACTGTTAACACCCAACTTCCTCATACACCCCTAATCTCTGGTCACTGAATTTGTTTTCTAAACATAACACAGCATAAAAAATTTCAATATAAGTACTTAGAAGACTTCAATCCTTTCTTCTCCCTAAAGCCTCAAGCTATGGTCTTTTGAGCTCCCTGCTCTCTGGTTGAATCACAAAACCGAAGGAATTCACTTTGAAGGTGGAAGGAGTTCCTATTATTCTCAATGACAAGAAGGCTGATACAGGCGATAAGCAAGCAGAATGCTACTTGAAATGATTATGGAAGTTGGGGTGTAATATTCTCCTATTCTACAAAACAGTTGCCTTGCTGGTTGGGAGAGATGTGGATGGCATGCACAAATATTCATAGCAGATCTGGACTGTGTTAAACCAGAGACCTCTGCGATGGACGCTCAGTACTTTATCTTTAGACCTACAAGTCTGATGGAGCAGCAGCCTCCTTCAGAAGCTGACAGTCACTCATTTGGCCTATAACCTCTCCTCAAATTTTATGAAATCTAAAGGTTCGATACCATAATCTGTCAAGTGATGCTATCATACGCCTGTTGAATGCAGTCCACACCCTTACACTGCATGCCTGTAAGGTCCCAGTATGTACTATCCTCTCATCTGCCTCAGCCTCCAAAATGACCTCTCCTCTTCAGGATCTTCAACTAAAATTGACTTGCACTGTCCACCTCCCATGTTCATACTGCATGTCTTACTCATCTCATCTTCTTTGATTTGGTCTTCCTACCGTTATTTGGTGAAGATCACAGATTACAAAGCTCCTCATTATGTAATTTTGTCAAATATTCCATTTTTGTCTTTTACCTTCAGGCCAAAAGAAGCCAGGATAGCATAGTCAGTATAGCGACTGACTACAAGCTGGATGACCAAGGGGTCAGAGTTCCAGTCCCAAGAGGGTCAAGAATTTTCTCTTCTCTGCATCATCCAGACCAGCTCTGGGGGCCACCCAGCCTCATATCCAAGGGTACCAAAGTCTCTTTTCCAAGGGGTAAAGTGGCCAGGGCATAAGGCTGGGCCACTCACCTGCCACTAGTGCAGAGGTCAAGAAAATGTGGATCTATACATCCACTCCCTCATATGCCTTCATGGCATAATGCTTAATTAGTTAAGCCCAGGGATAACTTTTACCTTTACGCCCAAACAGTTCAGTGAATTAAAGAAATGATAGAATTTTCTTCAGTCTTCTTTTCTTTCCATAACGATGTCAGACTTGGTGACAAGTGAAATGTGAATGCAGAAAAATTTACATAATCACTATAATGATACATGCAAACAAATAATGCATAACAAGAAGGCCATGAATTATGTACCTTGTTTAGAGAAAAAGTTAATAAGTGTATCCAGTTCACAGTTTCGATAGAGGTCAGCCATCTCTGTGCACGTTTTGAGTGAAAGATTGATGATGCGTATGCGCCTCTGTCCACCACATGATGTATACAGTAAAGCAACCTGAATATAGACTCCATCTTCGTCTGTGAGCTTGTCATCATGCTTGATTTCTATGGCAAGAGCCTGCAACATATTTGTATTTGTGAGAAATCATTCACCCTGATGTCCAAAGGGAATATTTTGTACAATGTGATGATCTCTTTGGAGGTTTCTTTCAATACTTCTGTGATGGGAGATTTAAATCAATTTAAATTATGTGAACACAGATGAGATGCGGTTTTAAACTGACATAAATGTATACTTGTACTCAAATGGTCATAACTTCTATAACCAGATATTCATATAGATTTTGTATGCAAGTCCTGCAATATGTGCAGAAAAATAATGCTGGAACTTCAGTTTGGTGCGGTAGTCCCTGAAGCAGATAAAATTGAGGCCAACATTCCCTTTAGCATAACACCTAACACACACCACAAATTCTCTCAATACTCATTTGAATATCTCCCCCCCCCCAAAAAAAAATTAATTGTTCTGCAAGACAGTTGGCCTCAATTACTATACCTTCCACCCATTCTATACTACAGCATAATTTTGTGTTTACAAAACATCATGTGTTCTCTGCTGCACTATACAGCTGAAATTCACCAGCAAAAAGCTCCCTCTAACTGTATAAACTGATATGTCTTTCCAATTAAAATCTGTCACTAACTGCCATTAAACCTCTTCATTATCTTCATATTTCAGCCAGTATCTATCCTTGGGGAAAGGCCTCCAGTATAAATTGCACAGGAAGCTAGGCAGATTCCATGGCTAGTCAGAATATAGTGCTGATAAGAGAAATTTCTAACTGCCACAAGCTGAACCCCAGTCACACTCCCATTACTGTCTTGTTAACTGACCTATCCCAGCTTAGAGCAATAACATATGAAAACACAACATTACTCATTCACCTTATTCTACTACTTTTACATTAGTTCAAAAAATTCCTAACACACAAATACAGTAGAACTTGGTTATAACGTCATCAAAGGGACCTAAAAATAGTGTCGTTATAAACGAATGTCGTTGTAACCGAAATGGGCACTTCCACAGTAGCCTTATGTTAGTCACGTAAAAATCTACCAAAAACTGAGTTAAAATGTTG
>NW_019721516.1:457444-477817 GCF_002891405.2 Cryptotermes secundus | reverse complement strand
CGATCGTATTCTTCCAGGACAGTCACGTCAGCAAGTAGAGAAAGTGAGGGTGGGCAGACACATCGAACTTTCCCACGATATCAGAGAAATTCAGGAATGAAAATGACGTTACATACGAGGTTGATGCATTTGTGCATGTCACACTAAGCAAGGTATAAAAACAGTTGCTTTATGACGAATTAGTTCGCACCACTGAATATTTGACGCAATAGACAAGGTGTCGCAGAAACCGATGTTGCTATATCCAAGTTTTACTGTAGATACACTTTCTGAAAAATGACTACAGTCTTCTGTAAGAACATATGATACACCACATTCCAGCAATGTTGCCTAACTAACTGCTAGATGGTAACATGTGAAAACTCATTGCTTGATAACCCACCCACAAAGTTTGCACAAATGCCTTTTATATTAAAGTAGACATTCATTGTTACTGAACTTCAAGCATTTCCTCACCTTGTCACAATCAATACTGGCAAGTTCCATGTCTTTTGTGTTGGACATGAAGAAGTGACCATAGAAATCAGTTGCTCTAACACCTGTTGATGTTCGTACTCTCATGACAGCATCAAATGCAACTGGGCGAATCACATCATGCTTAATATCTGTTATTAGTCGTTCACCATCCAGATCAGCCTGTCAGAATATTTTGCACATAAGTAAACACCATTTTTCTAACTGATGATATATGCATCAGTGTAAATACTCTGTGATTTTAAGAAACCATTTACGCAAATGAGTTTTATATTCATTTAATTCAAGTATGTGTAAAGAAAAATATTCATAAATGAATAAGAGTTTAATTTAATTTGCTTACATAATTTTGAAAATTTACTCTAAGATTTATAATTAGCTGTTCATGTACCTGGAAGTATGTGTACTTGTAAATTTCTCCGCCAGATAATCTTGACACTTGTCCAATGGTAGCCAAGTCAAAGTAAGAATTGTTGAATACAAATAGATCCACACTGCAACCAGCACTGACGCATTCCTGGCCCAGGTTGTTGTACACATTCACCTGTGGTGCTGAATCAATTATGTGTGTTAATCTACTGATTCACGAATTTATGTTCAGCACAATCTTTAACCCTATGGTTGTGCACAGAAGAAGTTTTGAATGTTTCCCCCATTAATGCCAAAATAGTAAATATGACTTGCAATATTTCATATATTGTTGTCAGTTATGAAACATACACAAGCAAAAGAGGAAGCATAAAATTCCTTGTTCTTTTAATAAGATTATTAGATGAAACCCCTGAGAGCTAGAAATCGCATAGATTCTCCTGTACTTTGAGTGTGGTCATGTAGATGGATAAACAAACTACGTGGCTGGAGTCCACAAGCAAACTATACTGACTGAGCGACCACCACTTGTCAGTGAAGTTAGTACCAACTTTAGTGGATAGAGGGTTCTGCGTGGTCAGCACAATGAATCCCCACAGCCGTTAATTTCAGTTTCATGTAGTTAGATATACATATTATATATAAGATATTCTGTCCAAACTGCATGAAGACAGGAAGAGTGTGAGAAACAAATCTGTACAGATAACTGAAAGGTTAAACTGTAAATTCATTCTTTGATAAATGTAATAAAAGGAATTCAGCATATACAAATTTGAGTTCTTCCTCAGTAACAATATGGAGATGCTGTAAATTGTGGTGAACTTGCTGGTGGTTGTTTGCATAAGTGATACTAAAGAATATGTACAAATATCATTATTACAATTAGCAATGGATACATTGCCTCCTGCAGAAGTTTATGAAAATATACTTTTCAAGCATTTGGAGTTGACGTTATGCATTTAACAGTGAAAAAGGAGATATTCCTAGATCTGTAGTACAACATGAAAACTGTACTAATACGAAAAATGCTAATGCAATAGGCAATGATAAACAAAAAATTTGATATTAAAATGATACATTCAAATGAATGCAATATAACACGTACTTGTAATGAGACATACAAAAATACTGTTCACATTCTTATACCTTCTACATCAAATGAAGCTTGATGTTTTTAGAACACTTTACACTTGAGTGAACTTATCAAACCCCTCCCTGAAGTATATTTTTCCTGAATTTTATATTAAAAAAAAACCTGATATCACAATAGAAAACATTAATAGCTCACAAGTATGTTTTTAATGGGAGTTTTTCTTTGTTCTGAAATAAGAAAATGATTTTATTTCTAACATATAATATCATTAATAAATTCTTATTCCATGCTGGTGACTAGGTGTATACTATTTTTTTTATAAACAATGGAAATGACAGGGTGCATTAACTTCTTACTTGATACAAGAAAATTAATGCACTGCAAGAAACAGACTGAATTATTCCTACTTATCAATAAATTCAGGATATAAAAAATGAGAGGATATGACTTCACATGAGTTTTTTTTTAATATTCAGTGCCATGATGTCATATAATATAGAGTCTTCTAAATGTCAAACAAATCACTTGAGCAAGAAACTATACTTGGCTGCCCAGTGACAGAATAGCGGTAGACACAGATAACAGGGAGACAGAAGAATTTTATACAATACAATGTAACAAGAACTTACTTAGCACTGCCTTTTCCTTTTCTGTACCTAGGATTTTTCTGTCATCTCTGTTGCTGAGTTTGCCTGGAGCTTCGGCTATTGGTAAAGATGAATGGAACACTAATAGCTTTCCAGCACACTCTGAGGCCTGCATGAAAGTTGAACCATATAAGTATTACTCTTATAATCTCAATTTCAAGTTATAATACCAATAAACTGAGCAACTTACAGTTACTAAATTACAGTAGCACTACTGAATATATGTCTGTTAATATTTTAAGACCTATAATAGAAGACCATTCAGATAAAAATTAGTAACAGCATTAAAAATTGACGCAATAACGTACAATCAATATATTGTAACGTGTTTTGTCTCTGAAGACGCCGTTTGGACTGTTAATCGGTTTATTTAACAACCTACAAATCGTAACTACAATTAATTATAACACAGTTGCAGGTTTACACACTTTACAAACCCTACTCACAAATCTCTTCGCACTATCTTCAATAGTCTTCACTTATTCACAGTGCAATACGGGAGCGATACCAGTGTCACTAATTACACACTCCCAATGACTTCTCACACTGTCGCCTCTAATCACATGTTCCAGTATTCTTCACATTCACGATTCACTCGCTACAACTGAACTCGGCGACTGCTACAATTCAACTGACTTCGGCGGCCACTACATTTTAACTGACTTCTTACGCAGTGTAGTTCTCTTATAAACCCGCCGCCAGACAACGGAAAACGCACCTCACTTCCCTGTTGCATAATCGCTATGTTTATAGGTGTTGCTGGGCAACAACCTGGAAACCGACCATTTAACAAGGGTCTGTCTTCGTGGTAACTCGTGCCACCTCCCGTTGCCCCACAATGGTTAGACATGTCACAATATGTTATTTATTTGTTTATTTATTGTTTAACAACCTTGAGGGCAGCACAAGCTATACAGTGTCAAAAGCTCATAACAGAGAAACCCCAATGTGAGGTACCTTCTAGAAGCAGTAGATTTGAACAAAATGAGGAACCTCTTAAACTGAGATAACTGACTTGGTATCACTGCAACTGAAAAGTGAATGAGAGAAAATCTTAAATCAAGACGCATTAAGACAGGATACCACTGCATAGTTATGTTTTGACCCACAAATCTACAAACCACTACAAAAAATTAAACAGAGAATATCTGCAGTTATCTCATTCTAAACAGTGAAAATGTTGGAGTTTATAAGAAATTAGTTGCTAATTTGTTATTCTTAAATAATGTCTGAACAACACTGTCAAATCTAAGCTTAATACACAAATGAAAAGGTCATGTAATTTTACGAGTAATAACAGTGAACAATTCTTATTTTGTACACCACGAACCCGATTCACCAGTATGGTGCCAATGATAAAACAAGTGGTTGTGTGGTCTAGAGCTGAACTGCAATTATATTCAGGGCTGAACAAGGGGATTTCCACCTTATGATTATTCTTAACTTAAGCTGAGTTACTTAAAAAATTTGTTAACCACTGATCAATGCTAGAACATATAAAAACTACAAACACCCACATACGCACAATACCTGCCTCTTATGATTGAGTTTGCACATACAGTGACAGACATAATCATATGAAAATCAAAAAATAATTAAATTGCTAAAAACTATCAAATAATATGAATACCTAGAAAGAAATCAAATCAAGTTAGTGAATAATTCACTAATAATTTAATTTGATAGTTCATTCAACAGCTACATTCCACTATTGGGTAGTATCTGATAGGGCCCGTCACTAAAGAGACTGTTGCTCCTATTACTCCCATGAGAAATGAGACATGTACAATTTGATGTGATGCTATTTTGCACATAGGAGTAACTAGCGGCAGTGAACATCCATTACAGTGAAAATTCTGAAAATGTACTCTCCTTAAAACAAAAGATTGTTACTATGGTTAATAAAATTAAATTGATGGCATATAAAAATACTCACTAAATTAATTTTTTTGTGGGCTGTTTTTCTCACATCAGCCTTCTACCACACTTGCCAAAGCACATGAGTATGTTGGAGGAGGGAAGAAATATGTAAATACAACATAGAAATATTTTCAGATTCTTATATGGCCATGGCTACTGACACTCATCACATCATTTCAATATTTGCTTCTTTTATTCACCGAGATTCAGGTATAACAAATATCAGGCCATTAGATGAAGTCTGCTTGTGTGAAACCCCAACCTTCTTTTCCATAACCTGACAATCATTTTCATAATGTGTATGTATTAACAGTCTTCAAGGGCATACAATCCCATTTACAACTTCCACGCTACATGTTTCGGCAGTATGCTGCCATCTTCAGGTGTATCAATCCATCAACAATTTCATTGCTTGCCTTTATATGTCCTTCATAAATAATATTAAATTTGTATACGTCCTTATATAACAATAAAGTTTATGTATTTAAAACTTGTTAAAACCTATTAAATTTTAAATACATAAACTTTATTATATAAGGACTATACAAATTTAATATTATTTGTAAATGGACATATAAAGGCAACCAGTGAAATAGTTGACGGATCGATACACCTGAAGATGGCAGCATACTGTCGAAACATGTAGTGTAGAAGTGGTAAATTGGACTGTATGCACTTGAAAGCTGTTAATACTTACACATTATGAATATGAATCAGTGCAACAGGACGCTAAAATACAACATAGTTGACAATCATTACTTCATGGACATAGTTACTTTAATAATCACCTAAATAACTAACTTCAAGAGACAGTGTCTGAGAAGTCAATAGTCACTCAGCTGGTCAAGAAATTCCTCATCTTCTGTAGAACAATATGTGAATAATATATATACAAACTAGTCAACTAATAAACCACCACTGGAAAATTCTGAAACATGTATAAAATTCAAATTCACTTAATTTTGTGAACATAGTGTGACATGTTGCACAATGGAGAAACCCTCACCCCAGCAGTGACGTGGCGGGTGAGTCAGCGCTCCGTCACCCCCCTCCGCACGGTGACGTGGCAGTTTCCCGCTGTGACTCAGCACCACTTCCTACTGTGACGTGGCATGCAACGACACTGTTGACACGGACAACAGGCAACAGCGAACGGAATGAAAGCCAGCTGAGCAGCAAGCGAGTGTTAGTGTGTGATCAACAGTTCTCAAGGCAGCAGTTATGAGTTACGGACGCATGTGTGAGAATCAGTGATAGTTTCAGTAACTGGGAGTGTGTGATACAGGATACAGTTACACTTGTATACCTCCCGCGTTATAAAAACGTGTATACTGACAATAGAGTGATTTGATTTGCGAATAGGGTTATAAATTGTGAAACCCCGCAACTTTGTTATAATTGATTGTAGCCGAGATTTGTAGGTTGTGAAATAAACCAATTAACGATCTCTACGGCGTATTCAGTAACTCAACACATGTTACACTGGTGTCAGAAGTGGGATTGGACTTACACACGTGATCAACAAGATTCAAACTCAAGACACATTACAATATAAATACCATTGCCCCCCTAAACACATGCGTGCATGTATGCAAACACACACATGCACATATGCGTGTGCGCGAATTTTCACAATTCTTAAGCTGTTCCAGAAACAAGAGAAAAATATGAACAGTCAAACTGTTCTCTTCTAATAATTACAATAAGCCAGAAACATGCAGTAAATGGCCTCTAAAAATATGAGACACACGGTCAATGTGTCTAAAGCATGGATTAGTACTGCACCTTGAGTGCTTCAAGACCAGCCTGGATTGCTGGGGCCAGAATAGTCTCTGTTTCGCGAGTATCAGCAAACATAGCAGGTATCTGCTCCATCAGGCTGTCAATAACAGTCTCAGATTCCATGGGATCACATAGGAAACCCTCCAGCAGAGGCATAAACATGTCCTGCACATCCCCAACCACCATCATCTGTGGCTGAGCAAGACAACCCTGAGGAGAAAAATACAGCATACAAATTAAAAAGCTTTGACAGACTGCAAGAGCTAAGCTGATAATGAAGTTACTGACATAGTGCCTGATGGGCGAAGATGACCTAAGACTAAATACTTCTGGGATGTAGGCTGGCACATAGGTATCAATATTTCTGGCTATCCAGAAGATGAAGACAGCAGCTTCCTCTAATATGTTGGTACAAATCTGCCAAACCACATGGCATCTCATCCCAGTGTTATTACTCCCCCACGTGGGAACTTCAAACCTCAGAGATGATCCAGGAGGGATTGATCATGTCCACTGATATATTTTCATAACATAACTAAGAACAAAAGGCCAAAACCAAAGGATACTATGATACAGATCTGGATAAAGGAAATAATACTGTTCACGGGAAAATCATGGATTGCATTATGACATAAAAAAGGCTATCTTGAAGAAAATATATAGTGGAATTTGGACCATATTCACATGCATTTTCACTAAGGTTCCAGGCTTCCCTACTCTCACCAGTTCTTCTACCAACACAAAGCACCTAGTTCACTCACAAAGCCATGAGACCATTCTAGAAAGATTATACAGGGTGTCCCAGGAGGAATGTGCCAAACTTCGGGAGGGTGTTCCTTATGTTAAAGTATGCCGATAGAACCCAAAACACCTATGTCCAAAGTTGAACGGTTACGGAGATAATGGCCCGAGAAGTGTCAAACTTTGACCGGGGTTACACACTTGTTGATTACAAAATAGATATTAAAACTGGCAGGAATATGTGGATTCTGTAATGTTAATAATGTACGTAACATCAAACCAACTTGTGAGTGACGGAAAGCCATAAAATTGAAGTACAAAATACTCGCTCGCCATGTCATAATTGTCCTTAGGTTTCCAAGCAGTATACATAACACATGACTGGCGAGCGATGACGTAACGTGCTGACTGCGCGTTCTGGTATGAGCCAACTACATAAGCACGGCTAGGGAGTATCATCGCACTCAAGGACAAACATAGATAAGGGCTCTCAGCTGAGAGGTACAGCGAGGTACAGTGCTTGGACCTGCCAGAAGACCACACTTTTCTTGGGCCATTATCTCCGTAACCGTTCAACTTTGGACATAGGTGTTTTGGGTTATATCGGCATACTTTAACATAAGGAACACCCTCCCGAAGTTTGGCACATTCCTCCTGGGACACCCTGTATACATCAAACAGCCTCTACCAGCCTTAAGTTAGCTCATCTGTGCTTAGAAGTGGCACCCAGAATTTGTGTGTGGCAAAAAAGTGAATACCATCAGAAACAAGTTACCAAATGCAAGAGAACAGTGCAATGGCATTCAGTAAAATATATGTAAATGAAAACATACATCATGATCATAACAAACAGAATAACTGCTCCAAAACAAGATAAAACATTACTATACATTGACAGCATGGACACTGAATATACAAGATAAGAAATAAGAAATGGTTTCAATTTCCACCATAATTTCAAGAAAATGTGGTGGAACAACAACAATGAAGCAGCTGATAGCATGATGTGAAATTAAATTAGAGAGAACAAGAGCAGAATGATGATGAAAACAAAAGGAATAAGTTCTGGGAAGATAGAAGAGTGGAACAACTCTCTAAAGGGCTGCCCCACAAAAGCTGAAATGTCCAACAGTGTCAATGAATTGTGAAGTTATCATTGCAAACTGAAGAAAATATTTTCACAGATTATATTCTTTACCTTAACATTGTAGAAATGCACCGTGTTATTGTATGTGATGAAGCCGACCCTCATATTGGATTTTTCAGCACCTTCATCCTTGGGTAAGAGTTTCAGTATTTCTTTCATCTGGCTGCACAGAAGGCGAACCATGCCATTTTTGATATTGTTATAAGACACATCAATGAGAAAGATGAGTGCTGGAGGCTTTGGGAATGTGTTGTCCTGTAAGAAGATGACAGAATCAATAACGTTACAGTTTTCATATGGAAATGATTGCAGTAGTATGCTCAATGAATGCATGACTCCATTATGGAGACCAAGACCCACAAAATGAACTACACAGCTCAAAAGTATGTTGCTTTTTAATACACATCAAAACATTCATAGTTTTGAAGATGACAGTTTCTTGAGATCTTTCCAAAATTTGAGCCATGTTTGCAGCATGGCTTGCTTCATTCCTATCTCCCACCCCTTTTTCAGCTTTTGGTTCTAGAAGTTGTATCATGAGACCTACCATGTGATTACCTTCTCTCTCCCCCCTCCAATTGTTTCTAGTTTGGTTGAGTCAGGAAGCGGAAGCCCACTCAGTGACGAGAAGTTGGGGAAGGCAGGTAACAAATTCTGTTTGGTCATGGCCAGTCTAAATTCGGTTTGGAGTGTTTCTCCCAACTGGGTAAGGGGAGCGTTTCCCGTGAATGTTTGGGACAAGTAACAGCCGAATTTAGACCGGCCACAACCAAACAAAATTCGTTGCCTGCCTTCCCCGACTTCTCGTCACTGAGTGGACATCCACTCCCTACTTCCTGACTCAACCAAACTAGAAACAGTTGGAGGATGGGGAGAGAGGGGAATTGTGTGGTTGGTCTCACAATAAGACTTCTAGAACCAAAAGGTGAAAAATGGGTGGGAGACAGGAATGAAGGAAGCCATGATGCAAACAAGGCTCAAATTAGAAGTATACTACAAACATCACAAAGGTTTCAACAATTCTGAACAATTTTAAAATGTTCAAGAAAGTTCTGAAATTTCCAAAATACAAAGTACTTTGCTAAAATATTGACTTTTCCTATTCCAAAGACAAAACTGTAAAGATCACAAAGATATTGAAATACTTGGAACTTCAATGCCTATGAAAATTTTCAAAACTTTACAAAATTTCTGAAAATTCTAAAATTATTTATAAAAAACTGACGATTCCTAACTATTTTTCCAGGCTCTGATTAGGTGCAGTGTGTAATGCACAGTCACCTGCTGAGGTATAAAACCTAACTTAATCTAACCTACCACAACCTAACCTATCACAGTGTGTCCCAGCCACAACATTTCTGTCCAACTGGATAGAAAAAGATCTAACACAGAGACTATGGCCAACCTTACAGAATTCAAAGTATATACTTCTTCAAAGTTCACAATTTTCATTATCTTTTAGACCTTTCAAAAATAATGACTATGCTGAAAGCATTATAGAAACAAACATTTTTTAAAATTTCCAAAATTTTTAAGAATGTCCCTAAATTTACAAACCTTAAAAATTTCTGACATCAAAATTGTCATTGTTTCCAAAATAATAAAATACTGGAATTTATGAATATTCTGAAATACTTCCATCTTTTAAAAATGACAATGATTTCAAAAACTTCCTAACACTACCAAAAATTTAGAAAAGTTTCAAAATCTTGCAAGGATTTCCAGCAGTCTTAAATATCCTAAAACTCACTGAATTTTATGAAAAATTGAAAATTCCTAGTTACTTTACTAACCTCGGATTAAATGAAGTGGGGAATGAAAAGACTATAATGTTAATATGTAATGTAGGATAAAATTATTTCTTAAAGAAAAAGTAAAAAATTATTTGCAGTACTAAATTACTGAAGCCCAGTTGTCAACTTACCCTACAGTAATCCTTAGTGGCCACAAACTCATATGATCCCAGTATCAACTCTGGTCTCTCAAACCGATCCACACGCTGACCTGTATGGTCTAAATGCTGAAAGTACTCTGCAGGTACTGTTAACATAAAAAAGCAATAATTACATTCATTCAAACTCCTTTAATATTAGCATATTTTGTGCTGAGATACTGCACAAATTTTGTTCTTCATTAAATATCCAACAAGCCCATTTCATGACAGCTAAAAACCTAATGAATTTCTGATGTCTAACTTAACATTCTTCAAAGTGTGTTACATCCAATCTGCTCGCAGGTGACTCTCAATTAATCCTTACTGCTCAATTTCATTGAGAGAGAGAAAGTAGGAAATGTGATTAAGTAAAGGATATACTACTCTGTCCAAAAAGTATCTGACCTTGGGCCGGGAAAAAAAATTCTGTATCTGGGTGGCTACAATACCTAATCGCCTTCAAAGCAGGCCCCTTGTGACTCCACACACTTAGCCCAGTGGTCCTTCCATCGCTGGAAGCAATTCTGGAAGGCTTCTTTTGGAATGGCGTGCAGCTGTGGCATCATGTTCTGTATGATGTCCTCGCGGCTGTCAAAACAGCAGCCTTTTAGCGGTGTCTTCAATCTCGGGAACAGCCAGAAATCACAAGGAGCCATGTCAGGAGAGTAGAGAGCCTGGCGAGCCTGCGGAATGCCGTGCTTGGCCTGGAAACCCTGGATCAGGTGTGATGAATGAGCTGGGGCATTGTCATGATGCAGCTGCCAGGCGCGTGCGTCCCACTGCTCCAGTCTCTTGCGATGAACTGCATCATGAAGAGAACGGAGGACTCCTTGGTAGTAGTCCTTATTGACAGTCTGGCCTAGTGGTGCGTACTGATGATGCACAACACCCCGGTAATCGAAAAAAAGTCAGTATCACCTTCACATTGCTCTGAACTTGTCGTGCTCTTTTGGGCCTCGGGAATGTTGGATGCTTCCATTTTGATGCCTGGACCTTGGTTTCCAGGTCATATCCGTACACCCACGACTCGTCACCAGTGATCACAGTCTTCAAGAACNCCAAACGATGGTCCTCCATGATCAGTGTCCACACTTTTTCAATGACATCAGCATTTCGGCTCATTGACAGTCTCCTGGAACGCTGCTCACTGTCCGCCGACATACAGCCATGTTTAAAGCGGTTGAACCACTCTTTTAATTTGAGTGACCACCATTGCATCATCGCCGAAAGCCTGCTGAATTTTGCGAATTGTTTCCGCTTGGGTATCCCCAAGTTTTTGACAAAACTTGATGCAGTATCGCTGCTCCAAGCGTTCTGTCATCTTGAGCGAAACGAGAATGCGATGAACACGTATTACACCACTTCGCTATCTGGCAGCCACAGACGCATCCAACAGTGTTGCAAGTCAGCAAAAAATCATGCATGGGCATGAAAGTCCCTTCTACCACTACGCTCAGTTTCCCCACCCCTTTGGCCATTACTTACAGCGGAAAAAAATAAAGTCGAATACTTTTTGGACATACGGTATATACAAATGTTTGTTTTTTTTCAATTTCTGGATTATCTTTGTATTCATGTCTTTATTTCTTATACTCCAAAGGCACTGACAAATAAATGATATAATTAAATCAAATTGATATAAGGCTTACATGAATCTTGGTTCCAATTTGGAAAATCTCTTATCATAAAAATTATGGAAAAACTATAAAATCTTGTTGGATCTGATGTTCTCAGAGTGGTGACTAAGAAGAGTACGGTTCACCTGCAGAAGCAGGTGGTACTTGTCACCTGCTGGTTGCTTACTTGGCTTACTCTGACAATGAAGAGGGATGTAATATGTTCCTTCGAAATGTTGGACTCTCTCCAAGCTTCATGGCATTAGAATCCAGAGGACTCTACTCTTCACTATAACATCTGACTTACATGTCCATGGTTTATGCTGACCGTCTTACAGTGTATACACTTTTTCACCTTATTCTTCACTTCCACACTACATGTTTTGGCACTAATGTGCCATCTTCAGGTGTCTTTATGCATGTTAAACTATTGTACTGCATGCCACAATGTCTCCATTCTAAAATGACTAAAATCTGTGTTCGTCATATAGGACAATGAATTCTAAATAATAAAACTTTTTAGGATTCTTCCTACGTCGCACTCAAAAACGCGAATTGTACTGCTGTACAATGCATGCAGTAACAGGAGCAAAACACAACACAGAACACGATACACAAATATATGTAGGAGGAATGCTCACATAAAAGAGGATTGGCGTAATTTGTGTGTTTTAGTGCGACGTAGGAAGAATCCTGAAAAGTTTTATTATTTAGAATTCATCGTCCTATATGACGAACACAGATTTTAGTCATTTTAGAATGGAGATATTGTGGCGTACAGTACAATAATTTAACATGCATAAAGAAACCTGAAGATGGCACATTAGTGCCGAAACATGTAGTGTGGAAGTGAAGAATAAGGTAAAAAAGTGTATACACTGTAAGACGGTCAGCATAAACCATGGACATGAATCAGTGTAAGAGGACGCTAAAATATAACATCTGACTTAGAATTAATCTTCAACAGAGAAAGATTCATGCTGCATTCTGGTTCTTCTGTGTATAAGACCCTCACCTTCTGTAGTGGCTTTGCAGAAGAGGCAATGGAAACGTCGTCCACCATCAATGAATTGCATGTATGGACACATGTATGCTTTGCACCGGTTGCATCTAACAGGTCCAATTTCTCCCATGTTCACAATGGGTAGCACATATTCCTCACCAACAGTTCTTGCCAAAGGACTTACTATAATACCAAATGGCAGAGCAGCCTGGAAATAAAAAAAATCATGAAAAATTATGTTCATATAAAATAAAATATGACAATAGTTTTTCTAAAGACAGCAAGAGCTCACTATCTGACTGTGATTTTACTTTTTATTTATATTTTTTCTTAACTGCTCCAAGCAAATGCAATGATATGGTGAGAACTGGACATCTGCTGCCCATCCCTTTGTCCTGACCTCTTTTTTAAAAAACTGTCTTTTAGAGACAAACATAACTCTGATACAATCCACATAGTTCACTGATTTAATGACTGGAGTGGAGAGAAACTCCCAGGGAAAATTTAGTACTATACACACTTAAACAATCACTGGTGTCATCAATATTACCTTTGCTCGCACTGACACTAGACAAACAATCTCACAACCGACCAACCCAGCCCAGTCCAGCCGAAACCAAACCAAAGTATGGTAAAAAGTAAAGGTATCCCTGTAACAGGCTGTGGAGGCCCAGAGGGTTGTGAGATGTTGAGGTTCCCACATTTTCTAGACAATCGGCTCATAGATGGCAGCAAGGTTGTCAGCCCTACGTGCCGGCCACACTTTACCCCAAGAATATTCCCAGAATGCTCCTGGTACTCATTTCTGTTAAAGCCTGAGTCAAACCCAGTGCCACAGTGCGGCTGGAAGGATTAGGTAGTAAACTGAAAAAAACCACCTAATTGGGATTTCATCCCGCGACCTTCCAGCTTGTAGCATAGTGCCTCAACGAAACGAAACCAAATCAAATCAAAAANAACCAAACCAAAGTATGGTAAAAAGTAAAGGTATCCCTGTAACAGGCTGTGGAGGCCCAGAGGGTTGTGAGATGTTGAGGTTCCCACATTTTCTAGACAATCGGCTCATAGATGGCAGCAAGGTTGTCAGCCCTACGTGCCGGCCACACTTTACCCCAAGAATATTCCCAGAATACTCCTGGTACTCATTTCTGTTAAAGCCTGAGTCAAACCGAGGGCCATAGTGCGGCTGGAAGGATTAGGTAGTAAACTGAAAAAAACCACCTAATTGGGATTTCATCCCGCGACCTTCCAGCTTGTAGCATAGTGCCTCAACGAAACGAAACGAAACCAAATCAAATCAAAAATAAAGTTGCTTCCAGTGGATGTGATGGAATTCCTTTCGAAATATGAAGGCCCATGAAACATGTGAAGAAGTTGTGAGCTAAAAGCATGGACGGTATGTTTGTGTGGGTGGGCAAAGAATATGGACACAACAGTAACATGCAATTCATCCAATCAATATGCATGCGAAGGACATCTATGGATAACATACAACTGCAATGCATGTGACAGAGAACAGCATAGTTCCTGAAGTTAATATTTAAATGTTCACTGAACTAATGAAGAATTAAAGTGAAATTTGGTTTATAATTCTTAATTATATTTCAACTATGTTGCTAATTAATCATAATATAATAACTGCGCTTAAGTTTAATGAGAAATTGGACAGATTTACTTAAAAGTAAACCAATAGCTTATGCATATTCATGATTTACTTTGCAAAAACAAAGTGGTGTACAGAGTATGCCACATGCCCACTTATGTAAAATTTTAGGACATGCTAACTCAAGGATTAATAGTAACTGCTTGTATTGTCATAACTGTGGTACTTCTTAGAATATACTGGGGTTGCTAAATGTGACATGACAAATACCACATTACTTCAAATATAAGAAGCCATCAAATTTAATATGCATCCAATTTTTAAATAGGGGTTTGAGGAACAAAGTAGAATATATTTCAATCAGCTTATTTGGAACAGAAATAGAAATTTAAAATTTTGACTACAAGCATATCCCTTTCTGTCTCTTTTATTTAATCAGAAAATTCATCCATTAATCCTTCAGTTGCACTTTCATCTCCTGAATATGATGCACCCTTTCCGCTTTGTTCACTGTCTTCCCAAAGAATGTTATCTTGAATTCCATCTTCCACATTAAACAAATAGCACTTTAAAAACGATTTTGGAATAATATTGAGTGGCACTGCTTTCCAAGAACAGTCACAAAAGTATCACTTTCAAACAGACAAATGGTAGAGTGTGATGAAAGTGTAGCATCTGTTGGAAAGAATTTTCTCATCAATTAATTTTCTGTCAGAAACATTAAGTGAAATTAAGAAGCCATTACGGCTAGTACTGAAGCAAGCACACCAAAAAGTTAAAGTTCCTTATACAAAGTGAGTTCCAGGTGGAGGTTCATTCACCTTACTCCTATTTCTAACGTGATCAAGTCCTGATGCAATACAGCATTCATATCCACAAAACCTAAGCATCATGTTCACAATATGGTCAAATCCTGATGCAATACAGAATTCATATCCACAGTTTAATTACAAAACCTAAGCCTCGTGTTCACCATATGATCAAGTCCTGATGCAATACAGAATTCATATCCACAGTTTAATTACAAAACCTAAGCCTCGTGTTCACCATATGATCAAGTCCTGATGCAATACAGTATTCATATCCACAGTTTAATTACAAAACCTAAGCCTTGTGTTCACAAGAGATTACAGTACATTTGCTACAGTCATTAAAATACTCAAAAAGAAGGTTCCAAAGTTTTACTGAATTTGAAAAATAGCTTTTCCTCATACCTTCAGCCACAGTAATGTGCTCTTAACAGTATTGCTAGCAAAGATTACAACATGTTCAGGAACGGTAAAATAAAAGGAACTGAGAAAAAATCATGTGACCCATTTAACAGACATCACATAGTAAAATTAAATAGCAATTCTTGAAGTCATAAAAATATTTTTGGTCACAATTGGCACATATAATATTGTACACTAAACTGGGACAGTAAGTATCCTCTTTCAGCAATAATTATGAAATTTTCAAGGGTTATACTTGTGAATGACAAGAAAATACATATAATATAATCTTTCTACAGCCTTCAGTATTAAAAATTTATTTATGTGAAGGGATCTTACTTGCTTCATTATGTCAATGGTAGCTGGAACATTGTACATCGAGCTACGAATGTATCTGGGGCTAGCATTGCCTTGGTCTTGCGTGATAAAATTGGTGGTGACGAGAGGTGGAACCAGCCCCTTCTGATTTGTGCAAAAAACGCCTGACCTATTGCTCTGATCATCTTGCATCACCTGAATCTGGAAGATCAAGGATTCAGTATTAGTTTATACATGCAATTTAAAAGCACACTTCATAGAAACCACGCTACAAACTTAATATATGACCATAATATAGTTCTGTGTTTACTTTATAATCATGTGACAGAATTCCACACTTAATTACTAAAAAGTGTGAAATTAACATCATAAATTTAAATGTTAATACTAAGTAACTTATAAGAAAATTTTAAAATCAAATTCTTCAAAGGCAGTGACTGTAAAAGCATTGCATGCATGAGGTTTTCTCAGTAACAAGGAGTTCAAGCAGAACTCTTTAAGTCTACTTTCCTAAAGCATAGATTTCTCTAGTCATACAAATCTGTTGTTGTCATGTTGGATATGTGATAGAAAGGACATCATGTGATGGAGGGACGTCTACGTAGGCCGCTTAGAGAGAGATTGAGAATACCAGGCCATCAAGAAGGGCACCAATCTGCAGTGAACATTACACAAGCTATCCATATCATTATTCTAAGGCCACGCCATAGCTTAAGCGATTAGTCGCTGGCTTCCCACCACTGAGATCTGGGCAAGTGGGATTTGTGATGGACAAAGTGGTGCTGGGGCAGGTTTCCTCCGAGTACTTCGGTTTCCCCTGCCAATCTTCATTCCATCAAATTCTCCACAAATAAGAATATCTAACTAATTCTAAATTGTAATCAACTGTAAGCAACTGTAACTATTGTAATTTTAATCTTACTCATATATTAAATTGTTAATATTCAGAATTAACTTGACTTGTCCTATATCATGTACAATGATCTACAGTGACAAAATAAATCAATCAATCAATCAATCATCATCATCATTTCTGCTGCTGTTTTGATTAATTTTTAAAAAAAATGTATTATTATCAGCACAGACTCTGTCTACATTAAACTGGTAGGATATAATGTCAAAATTTTACTTCGCTGTCTGTAATTTATTGATTTGCAAACAATATTTTATACTCACATGTGATTTGTACCAAATTTCACAAGCTTGTCTCCAACAGTTCATCAGTCACTATCATCAAAGTAAAAGTGAAAGAAAATTTTTCATGCAGCTACCATGTTATTATTTCATGTTCCAAAAAATATTATCTTAATAAAATGTCATAGCTTCTGATGATCTAGTGGTACTATCATCACTTCAGGACCCTAAATTAAGTGGAACTAGTGTTCACAAGTCTGATTATTCATCATGTTATTACTGATTGTAGAAGATTAAGAACTATGATACTGGGGTGGTCTCCAATGGCATACCACTCATAATATACGAGGGTAAGTCAATAAGTAAGTTACAAATGGATATAAAACTTAAACAAATATGAGTACTGATTTGAAAAATGCTTTTATTTCTCAACATAATCTCCCTGTACATTGAGGCACTTATACCGTTGTTTCACAAGGCCCTGAAAACCAGCAGCATAAAATTCTTTGGGCTGCTGTCGGAACCAGGCAGTGGCTTCCCTTTCTACAGCTTCATCGTTGGGAAAATGTTCAGCTGAAAGATGATGTTTAAGAGGGCCGAACAAATGGAAGCCACTTGGGAACTTTGTAAGGCCATTCAACGGAAGCGACCAAGACTCCTCACCAAAGGCGTATTGCTCTTGCATGACATAGGTGGCAGGATAATATTAAGATGGGTCTTATATAGACTGGATGGGGTGGTATGAACTGGATTGATCTGGTATAGGACAGGGATCAGTGGAGGACTCTTGTGGACATGGTAATGAACCTTCAGGTTCCATAAAATGTTTGGAAATTTTTAAGTGGCTCAAGAAGAACTCAGCTCAATGGAGTTAGTTACTTAGATAGAGCAGAAATTTATTTACAGAAGAATGAGGAGGTAGAGGGAGACAGTGAAAGGGGTTGTGGGCATTATCAAGTGCTGCATACTTACAGGGCTTGGCATATCATTGGGATTAAGACGTCTTGCAGGTTGAGACTGCATGCCCTGATGTGCTGTTTGCTGTGGACCCACAGGTTGATGCAGTGGGGGGTAGTTTGGAGTAGGGCCCTGCACTCCCATGGAGGGCTGCTGCATCTGAGGTGGAGCTCCTGCATTTGGCTGGTACATATCCTATTAAAGAAATTAACACATACAAGGCAGGAATAACTACGACCCACTTAAGGTCATACATTACAGGCTGTAATGATGCCATCAGTAAACGCACCATGCAGGAGCCTCAGTAATGTCGTTAATTTAAATTCTTAATTACAATGTACTACATGTAAACAAACTGTATTACTGTTAACAAAAGATTATACACAGCTGACTCCAGCACCAGCAGGCGCCAAGGACAAAATCTGGTCTTTCTGAGGGACAACCAAGCTGCAGGTCACTTGAAAATCCAGAATGGAGCAGGAAGTATCTCACTGCGTTTTCTGGCAATTTCAATGCTTAATTTCGGCGGTACGAGTCTTTGAAAATTTGAAACTTGACAGATACGAGTTGCAATAATTTTCGGAGGGGCATACCGCGCGATCGTTAGTGTACCTTCATTTATTTGAGAGCTGTGAGAAGGACCGTCTTGTACTTATGCCCAAATTAACATGGATATTGTTAGGGATTGGCTGAATGCAAATGAGAGAAACACCCAAATTTTAGGTTCAGCCAATCAGCAAAATTTTAGAGGAGAGGAAACCGGGTGTTACCGAAACCGTCAGGATTTCTGCATCTCCGGAGGAGTCAGTTGTCTAAAGGGAGTAACAGGAGTCAGTGGTCTTAGTGAGTAACAGGAGTCAGTCGTCTATAGGGAGTAATAGGAGTAACCTCCTGGACGTTAAATCAGTGTTGGCCGAGTCCAGTACACAAATTCAAAGTGCTACAGCCTTGTAATATGTAATTCTAGTTCACATCTACAATAAAGAGCAACAGTGTTGGTGAAGTGTGTGTTTTAAGTGTTCTCTATCTCCTTGTGTGAGCAAGGCCCAGAAGTCACCCTGAGATAGAATCTTGTCCTACCGTCTGAGCAGCCGAAACTCCAAACGCCAACAGGCAGCATCCCGTTTTATTTATGCTTTCCACCTGTATCGGGTGCTGCGAGTGGTGATGTTTTAAATTTCCATTACTCATGGGACCATTGTGGAAACCAAATAGAAAAAACTGGTCCTCAGACCTAAAAAAGAACAGGACTCCCCATCAAGGAAATCCCTTCGAGAAATACTTCAGCAGGGGGCTGGAAGCTCTGGTACACCATTAAGGGGCCCAGTTGCAACCAGCAATCCTGCTGTTGAGATTTCAGCCAAAGGTAGGGATGAACCAGAGGTGATAAACTTGACAAGGTAAAAGCAAGGACCCCTCTTTTGGGAGTCGGTAGCACTGATGTACTACTGCAGGGAGCTAGCAGTTCTAGCATACCTACAGCAGAAGGTCTAGGGCACCTAGTCTATGGAGTAGGTGGACTCAATCTGGTGAAGAACGCACTGTTTGGTTGTGCTGGCTGGAGAGTGAAAAGGGCAAGAGCAAGGGCAGGTGAAGCAGGAACTGGGGAATTCAGCAACCAGGGAATGCAGGCTCACCCAAGCAGGGAGATACCTCAACCAAAACCCTTATGAGGCCAAGGTCGGAGGGTAATACCCCTATAGAAACAGCCAGATCTCTTTCATGGGACTTCAATAGGAGAACTACCCCACCTGAAGTCCTACAGACTTGAGGGAGGTGCACTTATATATATACACACACACACATATATTTATATATACTGACTCAATTTCAGGGAAGTAGTAGTGATTTGGAGAGCGAGTCAAATCCAAGGACATTTCACAGAGTACTTCCCCACTGAAGGTCACTATATGAGACATAGGGTTTGAAAGGCAGTGAATATTAAGATTATGGTCTTCTGGGACATTCTGCCATGTGTCTGACGTGGGCAGATCGATACCTATCTATCGGCCTATGAGGTATCACAATCCAGACGACAGATTGGTACTTTTCTATCAGGCTATAGAGTGTTACATCCCATAATACAGACTGATATATATCTACCAGACTATAAGGCATTTCTTCCCAGAAGATAATCTTAATGCTCACCACTGTGATAGCCTAAAAACTCACTTATTTTTTATAATTCTCTTTCTCACTACTTTCCAAATACAATATGGATGTAAATAACATACCAAAATACAGTCACTTAAACATCCATTTTACTAATGAACTGCTGTAAGGCCCCCTCGTTGGTGTCTCCACCTTATCGTGGTGAGGGGGTTTGAGTATGCCAAGGACCCTGAGAGCTATACCAGCGGTAGCGTAGCTACTGGCAGGGCCTCCCTTGCTGGACAGGTCAAAGGATACGCATCAGACGAAGCAA
>NW_019721516.1:437339-454923 GCF_002891405.2 Cryptotermes secundus | reverse complement strand
TATGGGGCTGAAACATGGACACTTAGGGCAGTAGATCAGAAACATCTGGAAAGTTTCGAAATGTGGTGTTGGAGAAGGATGGAGAAGATCAGTTGGATCGATTATGTGAGAAATGAAGAAGTGTTAATTAGAGTCAGTGAGCAGAGGAATATCCTACACGAAATAAGAAAACGGAAGGCTAATTGGATTGGTCATGTTTTACGCAGAAACTGCTTTCTAAAAGAACTTATTGAAGGAAAGATAGAGGGGCGGATAGAAGTGACAAGAAGACGAGGAAGAAGACGTAAGAAGATGCTGGATGACCTTGGGGACAGAAGAGGATACTGTCATTTGAAGGAGAAAGCTCTAGATCGCATTAAATGGAGGAATTATTTTGGAAGAGACTGTGGACCTGTCGTCTGACAGATTACTGATGATGATGATGCTGTACGTTGCCTCAAGGCATATCTTAGAATAAAAGTAGCTGAAATTTCATTAGTCTTGTACATTCATTTGTGGCTAGTTAAAACTTCTACCTTATATTCCATGTGCCAAGCAAAGAACAGGAACAAATGACATAAAATTTCTATGGCAAGTAAGATATTCACTCACCGGAGATGGATGGTACAACTTCCCTGTTGGTGGACCAGGTTGCATGAAAGGCTGGAAAGACGATCCTCCATGCTGTGGTGGCATAGCTCCCGACTGAGGCATACCTCCTACTGAAGGTGGCATACCTGTAGGTGGAGGCATATGTGCATGTGCTGCAGACATGTTTCCTGGTTGAGGGGGTATGATTCCATGCTGAGTGGGCATGTGGGGCTGTGGAGGCCCTACCATAGGCCCTCTTCCTGATGCAGGTGGAGGACCCATAGACCCATTCATATACCGAGAGGGTGCCCCATGCTGCTGCTGTCCAGGGGGTTGCAGAGGTTGACCTGGAGATGATGTAGGAGGTGGAGGACCTCCATTGATAGCTGGTGGAAAGCTGCCTGGAGAATGATAATAGTTTGCTCCTGGAGCACCTGGAGGCACACTAGCAAGGCCAGGTTTTGTTGGAGGTCCAACAGGGTAATTCTGGAAAAAAAAAAAAATATATGAAATTCTGTATCTGAAGTTATCACCACATGAAGTAACAAAACAAATGCATCATTTTCTTCAAGGACAGTGAATAAATATCTAATTTATGGTAACAGTAAATCTGTCCTCATCCTTATGTTCTACACCACGAAGACATATAGGAACGAGGACGTAAAGCTCCATGCATTTTTAATATCAGCACTAGTTGGAGGCGAGTGCTTAGCTTCACACTTTGACAGCTTTAACCTGGCAAAAGAGCCCTCAGCAGCCACTGTATACGAGGATGGGTGGGCCTCAGTGCCAGTGTGGGCATGCTGGAAAGTTAAAAATTCCTGTCCTACAAAGAACTGAAACCTTCATCACCCAGTCCACACAAGTCACTTACTGACTGATGAATATGACCTGAAATCTCACGAATGTGTGAAGCAAGTTCCCTTTACAGAGAAAAGTGAATGCACTGTTCCCACCACAAAAAATTTGTGGGCAATGTATGAATTTAGCTGAGTAAGGCAGTCAATGAAATGCAATAACAGGCACTCTGAACTTAATATTGTGATGTGTCTTAGTGACTATAAAAGGTGTTTGGATTTGTAACTGGATTTACCGAACACTTATACCCACAATTCGCAACTACAAGTAACTAAAACAGCCTCACTGGTTTACACACTCTAATTGTAGCACACACAATGTCTTCTGCCTTCACTCATCATTTCCAGGTAATGGATCTTAACAATGTCCTCTGCTAATATCCTTACCAGCTGGCGAACATCACACAACTGATTCATTGGTCCAACTGTCTAACTCCCAGGCTGGCGGCCATCTCACACCAACCTCCTAACCTTCTCTTTACTGACTGACTAACTGCAGCTTCCTATGGCTGCACCAAAGATCAAGTGGTTAGTCGCTGGCTTTCCAATGTGGCATCCCGGGTTCGATCCCGGGTCTGGTCAAGTGGAATCTGTGGTGGAGAAAGTGGTGCTGGGGCAGGTTTTCTCCAAGTACTTCAGTTTCCCCTGCCAATCTTCATTCCAGCAAATACTCCATCATCATAGTCACCCAGGGCAGGTACAATAGGCCAATCTGTGGCTGCCGTGCTGAATGGACCCAGCTGGACTTTACCCGCCACTAAACTGCAGCTTCCAACTCGTCCCGCTTAAACATCTTGGTATGGACCACATAAAAAACACACCTCCTCACTGTTGTAGTTCAATTATTTCCATGGGAACATGTTTGTTTCCAAAAGGAGTTACTCAGTAACTGCTCTTGTATATTTGCTTATCTTGTGGTCATTGCCCAGCAACGGGTCTGCGTGCTACAATATTAAGACTTTATATTGGCAATACATTTTACTCATATTACAGCAGGTGTTTTGGAAATGACAAAAACGTGAAAGACATTCCTGAAAACAAATGTGCTACAAGCACATGAACTATGCTGGTTGAAAAGTGAGCACAACATGAAGCAGCACAAAAATCCAAAAAATCAATGAAATTATTTATGAAAACTAAAAACCTGAAATTCCTACAACAAAACACAAATCATTACACAGTGAATGTATAGTAGACATCGCATGCTGATTCAACTACATTCTCTCTGAGGGCTTAGTTAAAATTCTGTTTCGTTTACAAGAGCTCTGTTTTCTAGAATATAATGCAGTGCAGTGCAGTGAATGTCAACCGGTGTTTTACAGGAACTTACCACCTGCATCTTCAGGGTTGATGAGTAAGCCAAGCAAGATACCAGCAGAAGCAGACATCAGTCTTATTCTTTGACCTTAAAATTTGAGGCAATATGTTTCTCTGAAATGCCAGTTGACTTTCATTGCACTACACAACATTATATCATGCAAGACATACCTCTTCATGGTCACTGCCATTACACAGTTCCTAAATCCAACTGACCCTCTTCCATAAGAAGATCCAGCTCTCAGCAACGTCAAGTACCTTGGTCTAGTATTAGACAAGGAACTGACATGGAAAAAGCAGCTGGATAAGGTCATCAATAAAGCCTATAAGGCTCTTTGGACATGCAGAAGCATGTTTGGTAAAACATCGGGACTGCAGTCGCACGTTGTGCATTGGATATACACTGCAGTTGTAAGACCCAAAATTACATACGGCGCCACAGTATGGTGGCCCAGAGTTGAACTCAAGACAAGTAAGGCAGAACTTGGCAAACTGCAAAGGTTGGCTTGCTTGGGTATCACAGGAGCAATTCAAACATCTCCAACAGCTGCACTGGAGATACTCCATGGACTCCCCCCACTGCATACACAGTTGGGGGCAGAGGCCAGGGCAGGAATCTACCATCTCCAGTGCAGTGATCAATGGAAACCTAGATCCAATGGTTTCAGCCATGCATACATAACTCAGGACATGAAAAAAGAACCCATATTACAAATGGGGTCTGACAAAATGATACTGAGACATGTATATGAAAAACCCTTCACAGTCAAATTTCCTGACAGGAGTGAATACGAAGATGGGTTTCGGCCCAATAGAAAAGTGGGACTGATCTGGTATACAGATGGTTTGAAGATAAATAGGGCACTGGAGCTGATGTGTTCTGCTATGGCATGAGGCAAAAACTTAGTTTCAGCCTTGGGCAGTACATGACAGTATTCAAGGTAGAAGTATATGCCATTAAGACATGTAATGTGGAGAATCTAGATAGGAACTACAGAAATAGGAACATCTACATTCTATCTGACAGCCAAGCTGCACTTAAAGTGCTTAACAAACACCAGATCAACTCAAAATTGGTCTGGGATTGTCACTAAACTCTCATGGAGCTGGCCAAACATAACAGGGTACAACTGATATGGGTGCCAGAGCATGAGGGTATTGCTGGAAACGAAACAGCAGACTAATTGGCCAAGACTGCAGCTGAACATCCGTTCATAGGACCTGAAAAATATGAATCACAAGAAATACTGGGGATCCTTAACTGGACTCAGGCAAGCAAAGGGACTCATACGAGGACCCTCTACTAAAAGAGCGAAGGAACTGTTGAAGTTAAACAGGAACCAGCTATGATGGGTGGTAGGACTACTTACAGGACACTGTCACCTTAAAGGACACCTCTTAAAATTGAGACTAAGTAACAGTCCAACTTGTGAGAGGTGTCAAGAAGAAAACGAAACAGCCACACATATCTTGTGCGAATGTTAGGCCTTAGCTTATTTAAAATTGCGCCACTTGGGTCAATATTTTATGGAACCAAGTGACTATTTTGACATCACCATGTACAAAATCCTACGCTTCATTCGAAGTGCAGGACTGTTGAGGGGATAATCAGAAGGGGAGGCACAATAGATCACTGTGGTCACGGTGCAAGGGCCAAAAAGGCCCACCTCTTATACATTCATTCATTCAACCATAAGAAAGCATTCAAAATTGTTAAACACTAACTCGTGTTAGTGTTCTGCCGCATGGGGCAGAAATCGCCTGTAGTAGTTCAGCATGCCAAGGAAACGGCGGAGCTGACTGGCGGTTTTGGGAGGTTGACATTCCTGAAGGTGAGTCACTCGTTCTTCCAGAGGTTGGGAGCCTTCGGCAGCACACCAGACACCGTGTTTACAAGTTCCCTAGCAACCGCTGTTTACTCGCTTTTGCCTAGCAACCGTTGCTTACTCGTTGTTGCTAAGCAATGACGCTTGCGTTGTCACACTTGCTTGAATGTGGGCAGTTCCCACACTCCATTTAACAAAATCTCTGTTCTCAATTACCTCACAAGAACACATCATAGCTTTGCTGTCACAGTTTATCTGGATACTTACTGCTGTATGGTTACAGAATGCTTGTCATTAGCAGGAAAATGTTATGAATACATTATAAATAACTTCATTAGAACAGACAAAACAAATTAATAAAGGGGGAGGTGCAAAGCAGCACCCATGAATTAACTATACACTTAGAAATCAATGAATAAAGGAAACCCAGACACAGACAATGTATACAAACACAACAGACACACAGGTAATTCTGTAGGAAAATAAGCCTTACTTACGGAATTCTGAATAGATGGTGGTGGTGGTGCCTGACCACTTAAGTTCATCCCCGATAACTGAGTTGCTAACTGATTTGGAGTTGATGTGGGTGGTGGCACCATCACTGGTGCCTGCTGCGGCATAGTATGAGGTGGAGGTTGAGAACCTGGTCCTCCAGGGGGTCCTACAGAACAGTCAATTACAGTATTTGACTGCTGAAACGCAGGAAAGTCTAAAGGGACACAGGTAGATCAGGATTAATGTGAGGCTAGTGCATGCACAGTTGAGGTTACCATTAGGGTTTCAGATGCTGCCACTTCATTCAGCAATTGTTTATCTTCACTTGTGCATGTGCTGCTGCCTCCCGTAATACACGTAGCTTTTTGTGATTTGTTTTCATCATTTCAAGAAGTGCCCGTAACAAAATTGGCAAAAGAATAAGATAAAGTTGCTTCAGTTTTTTGTGGTTTACAAACATCTAAACAATATCTTTGTTGCATCCCATGGATCAAGGTATCATTGCAACATTTAAGGCCTACTACATAAAAAAATTGAATAGGCAACTGCTAAAACTACAGACGACAATGTAATTTCCTTTACAAAGTTCTGGAAAAATTATAACATCACACAGGCAACAGAAAATTTTCACCATGCTTGGCAGCAAATAGGTGCAAACAACATGTGTGGAGCATGGAAGTGCATCTTGCCTCATTTCTGTCTGTGTGCACTGGTGAACTTAACAACTGAAATAACCCAGTAACTCTGATTAAGCAGCTATGAAAGTTATACTGTTTGGGTGCATGATGCAAACAGTGTTTGGATGCGTGATATAAAAAGGCATATGTTCTCAGTAAAAGGCAGGGCTAATGAATTATCAGCTGCATGAATTGGGTCATTGGTTTAGGAAAGGAAATAACAGTGATGCCAGTGCAACAAGATGAGAGGTAAGGTGGATTTCTTCTGAGACAGCTAATACATTTCTACTAAAGCTTTCATAATAGAATAGCTTTTTGTCAGACTACTAAAAGTAAAGTAAAGGTATCCTTGTAATAGGCCGTGGAGGCCCATAGGGTTGTGAGATGTTGAGGTTCCCACATATTTTAGACCATCAGCTCATAGATGGCAGCAAGGTTGTCAGCCCTACGTGCCGGCCACCCTTTACCCCCAAGAACATTCCAAGAATATTCCTGGTATTCATTTCTGCTAGAGGCTGAGTCAACCCCAGGACCATAGTGTGGCTTGGAAGGATTAGGTAACTGAAAAAAACCCAATGACCTCATCTGGATTTGATCCCACGACCTTCCAGCTTGTAGCATTGTGCCTCAACTGACTACACTACTGCACTGACTACAGTATCTATGAAAGATTTCACTGGTTTTTGTTTCAATGCAAAATCTTAAGAAGCCATTAAAATACAGACATTTTAATAAAACCCAGCACAGTCACAGATATTACAGGATCTTAATCCATCCAGACTACTTTATGCTGGGTATTTAAATTCCTGTCTCTCTACCAGTGTTACATGCATGATAATGACGGTTTTAAAGAGTTAATTTCCAGACGACAACATAATGAATATAATATCATAAAAGTCTCAAATGTCATATCTGCAGTCACCCTAAAAATATATTCTTAGTCATGCTAACAGTCCATTTAATTGATGTTAAGTAAATATTTATTAAGTAATTTTAATTTACAGGGACTCTAGTCTCCTGATAGCAATTGAAAACAGACTGTCTTAAAAATTAAAATAAATATTTTTTCAGTCCAATACTAATCAGCCTCCTCCTACTCATCAGCAATGGCAAAATAGCCCCTTTTGAGCCATAGCCTACCTTAGAGAATTCTGCCAGATTTGTTCCAGTTTTCACTTCTTTGGATTTCACAACAGTAATTCTTTTACAGAGCAAGGCCATCAGCCTTGAGTCCCACCCCAAGCTCCAGGTTCCCTTTTCATCACCTTCTATGACTCGCAAAGCTATGGTGGAGGTATTCTAACCACCAAACAAACAGGCACATTCCACCATAATTTTTATTAAAAGGGTACTGTTATGCTCAAGGTTATGATGATCACCTTCTTTGCTTATAACTACTCTGAGGCCATTGTAATAAGCCTCATGGGTCAAACGCTTCCAGTTGTCTAGCCATTCTGTTCACACAAAAGTTTGTAGTGATAACCACACAACAAACACTCCGTGCTGGCATAGGTCACAGTGGTCTGGAAGGGAATATAACAGCCAGCAGGGAGTGGAAAGCCTTGAGCAGTGTCACCCTTACCATCCATAGGGCTTCTTTCCACAGCCTCAACACAAATATACGTCACGGAAACTGCTTTATTTTATGCAATAAATTAATTTCATTATTTATGACATATACATAAGAAGAGTCCTATCCTGGGATATAATGCTATACAGTCCACTGAAAGTCAACTGATGTTTCAGAGGAATATAACACCTCCATCTTCTGGGTCAAAGATGAATTCAAGCAAGAAACCAGCACATAGCAGTTGGTAAGCTGAGCTGGTTTCTTGTTGGGCTTATTCTTTGACCCTGAAGATGGAAGCAACATGTTCCTCTAAAACGTCGTTTGACTTCCAATGGACTATACGGCAATATATCCCCAAAATAGAACTCTTCCTAACCACAGCTGTGAGAACCTCAGATCCTACACGGCACTATATCCCAGAAGACAGAACTCTTCCTAACCACAGCAGTGAGAACCTCAGATCCTACATGGCACTATATCCCAGAAGATAGAACTCTTCATAACCACAGCTGTGAGAACCTCAGACCCTACACGGCGCCATATCCCAGAAGATAGAACTCTTCATAACTACTGCTGTGACAAATCCTACATGGTGCTATATTCCAGAAGATAGAACTATTCATAACCACAGCTGTGAGAACCTCAGACCCTACACGGCGCTATATCCCAGAAGATAGAACCCTTCATAACTACTGCTGTGAGAACCTCAGATCCTACATGGCGCTACATCCCAGAAGATAGAGCTCTTCCTAACCACCACTGTGAGAACCTCAGATCCTTCATATATGTGTAATTATCAACATTCATGTAATGGAATTATTTAAATACTAAGACCTGTAGCGGCCTCCGTAGTCTAGAGGTAACGTTCCCACCTCATGACTCGTGGTACGCAGGTTCAAATACCTGGCGGAGGTCGTCGAATTTTTAAGGGTGGAAAAATTTAGGGAACAAGTCCTCCGGGAGGGACTTCAAGCTGTGTGTCCTGTGTCATAACTTTACGGCACGTAAAAGAACCTCATATCCCCAAAGGGGATCACTGAGCCAAATTCCAGGACGTTTCCCGCCCAACAATAGCCTCTAAGGCCTCTGATAGATGGGGGAAGCATTATAGACACTGCTAAGCAAGTGGCCGAACTCGCTTGCTCGGCGGGACTGATGGTAAGCACCATTTATCGGTAGGGTATAGAGACTGGTAGAATATCATAGAGGGAAGCACGATAGATCAAACTGGTCGCGGTGCATGGGGAAACCCATCCTCTCTAAATAACTAACTAACTAACTAACACAGACCTGTTCTGATTCTGATCTAACAGTCTATGAAAATGACAATAACTCTACAAAGTTGTATGTGTTGCCCTTATTCATGTGCCTTGTCAAAAAGCTGTGACTACTTCAGAAATACTTAGCCACAAGATGCAGTCATGTGAATGATTACCTCACTCCAATTATTTCTCAAAGTATCACTGTTACATGCACATGTGAATCAACACCCAGCAAACCATTATTTTAAAACTAAAAATAACTTACTGAACTCCCCTCTGCAAAAAAATATTAGAGCTTCTACAATTACAAAAGCCCTTTTTATGGGCAAAATATTTCCTAAAATAATTAAATCTGCCTCTGAGATAATAAAAACATACCATGATATGATGGTTAAAAGCCCATACAGTGGAGCAACAAGAGATGGTCACTGATAAGCAAGGATCAGTAAAAACATTCCAGTGGCAACAGATACACATTCAACACTGGAAGAACTGTTGGACACAGTGTTTTCTACGTGGTCTGTGCCAAGGCTATATAGCAAGGGCCATCGGGGAAACTGAACACTGTGCTGGTGAGGGCCAGCAGCAATTCAACAGAGAGACAGCCAGTTAGCCAGTCCTGAGTTGGAAGTCAACAGTCATGGGTCAGAGGTTAGTGAGAGAGTCTTGAGTTGCATTGTTAGACACCATTACCAAGCAAAGACTAGGGATGACATGGAAGACTTAGTGTTTGCAGCAGTGATCTGCAGAGTGTATAGAGTAGTCAGACTGTTATAGGAATCTATAGCTATGACTTAAAGTGTTCAGTAAGTCCAATTATCAATTCAAACCCTGCATCATATCACTAACACATAACAGTATGAAATACTTCACACAGATCCCAATTCGAGAAATAGGACTTGCAGGTGCTGGGGCATGAGGGTATCACTGGAAATGAAACAACACATCATTTGGCTAAGACTAGAGCGGAACATCCGTTCATAGGACCTGAACCAGCCTGTGGCATTTCTACAGGAGTTGCTAGAAAGGCAATCAGGGACTGGACAAATATGAAGCACAAGAAATACTGGGGATCCTTGACTGGACTCAGGCAAGCAAAGGGACTCATATGAGGACCCTCTACTAAAAGAGCGAAGGAACTGTTGAAGTTAAACAGGAACCAGCTACGATGGGTGGTAGGACTACTTACAGGACACTGTCACCTTACAGGACACCTCTTAAAATTGGGACTAAGTAACAGTCCAACTTGTGAGAGGTGTCAAGAAGATAATGAAACAGCCACACATATCCTGTGTGAATGTGAGGCCATAGCTTATTTAAGATTGTCACTTGGATCAATACTTTATGGAACCATGTGACTATTTCGACCCCCCCCCACGTACAAAATCCTGTGCTTCATTCGAAGTGCAGGATTGTTGAGGGGATAATCAAAAGGGGAAGCACAATAGACCACTGTGGGTCGTGGTGCAAGGGCCGAGAAAGCTCACTCTTTATGCATTCATTCATGATGGCAATTAACAAGATTCTCAAGATGATGCAAACCAAAGGAAGTACTTATATCATATCAGCACCAAATAAACTCCCTTCTCAAACATGTGGAGGCAATTGATAGCATAGCTGGTTGAGGCACTATGCTACAAGTCAGAATGTTGCCGGTTTTATTCCTGGTGAGGTCATTGGATTTTTAATCCTTCCACCTGCACTATGGCCCTGGGGTCTTGGCCTCTAACAGAAATGAGTACCAGGAATCTTCCTGGAGGTAAGGGGCAGCTGGCATGTAAGACTGACAACCTCATCTGTGAGTCGACTGTCTAGAAAATGTGGGAGCCTCGATGTCTCACAACCCTATGGGCCTCCTCGGCCTATTCCAGGCACAGCTTCACCTTTACCTTCTCAAACATTTATGTTGATGCAATGGCATCTACAAAACTGCAAAAATTCCAAAATATTCACTGTGTTAGGTAATACAAGAGCCAGATATTGTTAAACAATCCACAACACAAACTAATAAAAACCGAAAAAACAAATTAACTTAACATACCACTGGGAGGGCCTGCTGGACCATTCATCATGTTCAAGCCACTAAAGCCAGGGTGATGGGAACCTGATGTTGGGGCTCCACTCATTCCTGGACCTAGAGATACAGGTCCACTTGGTGGAGGTAAGTCACTGTTAAATGGCTGAGGGCCTTGCACAGATGGTCCCATTCTCTGAGGTCCTGGCAGACCAACTGGGTGCATGCCCATAGGTGCTGGTGGTCCAGATGATAGCTGAAATCCTCCTGGTGTACCAGATGGCGATGGTCTAGCCCCTCCATGCGGCATGGGAGGAAATGCATTTGGTGGAGGACCAAACCGTTGACCTGCAGAAGCTCCATATTGCTGTTGTGGTTGCTGGGGTAAATATTGTGGATTCATGATCAATCCACAAACAAATCTGAAACCATAGCAGTCTACTATTAAATGCCGCATTATAAACAATCAAGAAAGTTCTGCACATGAACGAAAACATTTCTTCAACCTTAATCTATGCGTAATTACCCGAATTAACCTCTTTTTTGAGATGTAGACAGTGCACAGTTATCTAATGTTCTAATACTAAACATCAAATGATGTATAATGAAATAAATCTTCCATCCAAAAGTCTGATATGATTTTTAAAAATCATAAATAACACTTACGGCAAAATAGATGACAGTTAAAAAGTTTAAACAATCATAGCTGTTTACAGCTTTGACTGTACTTCACTCCAGCTGGGTTTGCCACGTAAGGTCGTACCACGCATGCGTACAACTGGCCACGTCAACCTTACGCGAAAGATATTACGTTTTACATTTCATTAATCAGCAAGACACGTAACTGACTACAGACGAATTCTATATTTGTGACGTGAAAAAATTGACTTCCCAATTTTGTGTACACTATTAAAGAAGCTAACTGACTACCATTCGGAGACAAGTATGTGCGGGTACATTTTGATTCACACGTTGGCAACCCAGACCAATTAGCAAGGAGCTGGAAATCTACGATATTCTGAAAAATGTCATTTAATTTTGAATTTAATAATTTTACTTCTTTAATTTGTTGTCTACTTACTGTATAACTAACCTACTGATTAGTTTTACAGCATAGAATTCAGTGTATTAAATTCGGCGACTTAATTCCTAACCTTCGAGTTGTGATATATATCGTCACGTGTACAGGTGTGAATATGTGTCATGAAATAAGACCTCGAGGCGTATTCTTGCGACTCCACTTTATTACTCAACGACGTAACTTCATTTCAACGTAACTATAACACAAATACTGAACAAGTGGTGCATTGAACCCCTTACATAGGCCTCTCACAGACCACACAGAAAACAGCTACTGCTGGAACGTGTTTACCGGCCGGTTGCGGTCGAGGCACGGACTCCATAGAAAACGCCGCACTCCCATTGTTGCCTTGCGTGTATTCGGTCGCGAGCTTTTTGCGGTCATTTACCTAGCAACGCTGTGTCCATCCACGTTACAATATATTATTATATATTTTATTTTCCATATAATAGCAAGCCATTATCTATAATCATTTATGGTGAGAAAATAAATTAAATTAAAATCTGAATCAGCGAACAACAACAGATATTGGGCACACGTATTTCGTTTATTCCTAGGCCTAAATGTACATGTCACATATCCTGCGGACATCATATAGCTTGAAACTTGTTTCTTGTATGCAGAACACGCTGCCTAGCATCTAAACTCTTTGAAGAAAGCAGTCTTCTGGGATTTGGCACCGTGTATATGTGGTGTTAACCGACGTTTCGGAGGAACGTATCGCCTCCATCTTCAGGGTAGAAGAAAAATATATAAGAAATCTGCAAGCAAAGAGACCGTGAGAACCGGTAAAAGCAGTCTGCTTCTACCCTGAAGATGGAGGTGATACGTTCCTCCGAAACGTCGGTTAACACCACATATACACGGTGCCAAATCCCAGAAGACTGCTTTCTTCATAGTCACCGCCGTGAAAGCCTCAAATCTTACATCTAAACTCTTTATTTAATTTTTGGCGTTAGGCTAGTAACATAATTGAAATGATGATCAATAAGTTTCTCCTGTTATATTTCTTTGCACAACGTAAACTACGGATAAGGGGAAGACTATTTACAGAATACGAAATGTTGATTACAGATGACTAAAGCCTTGTTTTAAGCGTAGAATAAGGGAGATAGGTTTCTTTACGAGAGCGGACTGAAAAGAAATTGTCGGACCCTTCTCCTATTGAGCGAAACCGAGAATATTGTGACGTATAGACTTATTGCTATGCAACGACTCAGCACACATATTCCCTAGGAAACGTACCCGTGCAACAATAGGACGTCAATTGCTGGGTAACGGATCAGTAAACAAGCCTTCTTTATAATAGAGAGGCTGTATTTTCTACGTGGTTCGAGCTGAGGGACTATAAAGGGACAAAGAAGGTCGTTTGAGAGAGTTGTCGAGAATTGGGTCGAGTTCTGGAGATGGCAGTCGAAGGTGATTGAGAACAAATAGCAAGAAATGAATCAGACTGTGAAAAGAAGACTTCACATGTGATTTGAAGCTACAGTGAGACGGTTACAAATCCGTTGTCAGGACAGGACTAGTGAAGGCTGAGAATCCTAGTGCCTGTGTAACGGTGAAGTGTGATGTGTGTAGATCAGCAATAGCGCTGTATTACCTGTAGTCCCGAGTTGTGAATGCATAAGGTGCAATAAATCCAAACATTCAATCCAAAACCTGTCTTATAAGTCACCCGCAAAAACCCATACAAGTGACAATATTGCATAATTCGCTTCACGGCCCAGGAATTTAGAGAACCTGCCATATTTTGTAACTTATTTTTAAACAAAAGTAATATATTACAATTCAAATGACGTCAAATAAACAATTACATTTTGCATTTAACTTTTAAGAGTGAAAAAAAAATACCTACGCTACATCAATATATGATTATTGTCTTTACTGCAAGGTAGCCGTATTGGAGTGTTGCAAAGGGATGCTGATAGCGTAAATTGGCAAGGAATTAGTTTGCAGATCATCGTGTTCTGTTGCACAGGATCTGGGTCGCCGTCATGAGGGCATCCGGTTTATTTAACCATACAACTACCATATTGCAGCTCGAAGCAGTAGTGGGGAGGCACAAAAAATTTTATAGTAATAAGTTCTATGAGAAAATTAATGTAATTCGCGAAGTATATGTGTAGGTTGACAGGAACACTAGAAAGAGAGCGAACGTTATGTTGCAATAAATGAATAAAAACTGTCAACTATACATGAAATCAAAGTTGACACTTTTCCATCACGTAATGTTTTTTTTTATTTATTGTCATTCGCTGGAGATAATAACGTAAAAGCATAAATCTATTTTTTCTTAACAGAATGAGACTGGCCTGTATCCAGTAATGTGTGAACCGTGGAACAGAGGGAACAAATGGTATGGGAATACCACGTGTAGTAATTCGGAGGGATAACTATGGGAACAGACAGGGAATGAGTCAGAAATGGGGGAATAGTTTATATATATATGTATATTTATTTATTTATTTATTTTTTTTGCTGCAGGACCAGCATGAGATATGATATGGAATAATAAATTATTGCATTTTTAATTGAATAAAAATCCACGAAAAGAATATTATACTAAGAATTTTCTTCAATTAGATGGAAACAAAAGATTCAGGATAGCGCAGTCGGTATAGTGACTGGCTACGGGCTTAAAGACAGAGGGTTCGGAGTTCGAGTCCCGGTATGCTCAAGAATATTTAATTCTCCAAGCCGTCCAGATTGGTTCTGTGGCCCACCTAGTCTATTTGCCAAAGGGTTCTGGGGACTCACTCCGGGGAATAAAGCTGCTGGGTCATGAATCTGACCAACCACTTCCAACTAGTGCCGAGGTCAAGAAAATATGGATCTCCACTCCCCCATAAACCTTCATGGCGTAGTGCTGAAATAGTTCAGCACAGGGACAACTTTGCCTTACCTTTAAGTATTAGTAAGTTAGAGCAGAGGAAAGGAATTTTTACATAATGCCAAGTTCAGATTAAATTAAAAACTTATGCAGGGATAAAATATTTATTCTGTAAATGGAGGAACAGGAGACAACAGACAGAACTAATCAATTCACTTGAACGGTATGTAAATAAACTAGTCCTGTAAGAAGCCGTGGAGGCCCATAAGTTTGTAAGACACTGAAGCTCCCACATTTTCTCTAGACAATCTGCTCACAGGTTCACTTCAACAGTGAGTAGGACGACAAATTCTCAACTCTTGCAGACCGTTCAAAAATCACTATGAAATTGGAACAGATCTGAGCCTAATTTTTGGAAGGTGAAGAAATAAAATAAATATACTATTTTACTAATCTGTACTTTCTGCCTTCACTTAGCAGTGCTTATGATTTTGTTTTGATCCTGTGCCAGTTTATTTCGCTGTGACCCAACTGCATTACTTAGTCACTTCATTAAATTGACTAAACTTCAAGCAGAGAACATACAATTTTATTCAACTGAAACCCAAATGTCTTTATTTTATTAGCGTGATCGTTTATGTGTTGTACTTACATTAAAAAGGTAAAGTTGTCCCTTTGCTTAACGAATTAAGCATTACGCCATGAAGACATACGCGTAGGGATGTATATACCCACGTTTGCTTGACTTTGGTACTAGGTGGAGATGAGTGGTCAACTTCAAGTCCCGGCCGCTTTACCCCCGTGGAAAGAGTCCACGGTATCCATTGGTTAGGAGGCTGGGTGGACGACATAGAGAAGTGAAAATTCCTGCCCCCAGCGGGACTCGAACTCCGACCCATTGGTCGTCCAGCCAGTAGCCAGTCATTATACCGACTGCGCTATCCCGGCTCATTAAATTATCTGAAAACGAAGAGTGAGAAAATTTGGCTTTTTTATATTGAAAATTCAAGGGATATAAACTGATCAACTCTGAACTGTAGCGACTGTCCTGACCTCTAGGCAGATATCAGGATAGTAGACATACATTAAAACGTATCACGGCCACTTCCATCGAAATCCTTTCCAATTCATTCAGAAATCAATCCACCATTCCTTCCAATAAAGAATTGAAAAAAAATATTCGTTAATTAAAAAAATAGTAAACTAACCAAGGCTACAACACGTTCAGACGTTATTTGGTATTTAATGAGAGAAGAGACTGATTAGTGTTTGGAAAGGAGTAGAAGATACGGAGGCCTATATTAGTGTAGGCATGTTATGTGGACATTTTATATAATGACACTGAAAAAAATCATTACTTCCTGATAGAGGTGTCAGGGACACATTGTGGAATACCTGTATAGTCGTGCTCTCTTCAACCTTAATACCAATTCTAATATGGCACACTCCATTATCGTAACGAGTATCAGCCGAATGAGTCGTGACAATGCGAATACGTCACCTGCCGGCATGAAAACAAAAAACATTCCCATCAAAACCATTTTGTGAGGTTATGTATAAGTGTAATGTTAAATTTTAGAATACGGTTTATTGCCTCATAAGTTGGCAATGTCTTATAACCCATGAGCTGTGCCGGCTGTAAATTGATCAACGATACAAATCAGAGAGAATATCTGTTCATCCGGCCGGATTCAAATCGAGATTCTCCGAAATGACAATTAGTCTGTGTATCACACAGCCATTCACACATGGATGATATTGTAATCGTATCCGGTATTGAACCTAGAGCCTGGGGTCCAATCCTGCTTTTGTAGCTGGAAATTAAACAGGATAAAGGGTAAAATATTCGTAGTTACAGTAATTCAATACATCATAAGGGGGCACGCAGTAGCGTAGTCGGTTAAGGCACTACGTTACAAGCCGGAAGTTCGCGGGATCGAAACCCGATGAAGTCATTGGATTTCTCAATTGACCTAATCCTTCCAGCCGCACTATGGCCCTGAGGTCGACTCAGCCTCAAACAGAAATGAGTACCAGGAATTTTCCTGAGGGTTGTAAGGGAGGCCGGGGCGTAAGGCTGGCAAATTTACCGCCATCTATGAGACGAAAGTCTAGAAGATGTGGGAACCTCGATGTCTCACACTCCTACGGACCTTCACGGCCTGTTATACGGACTGTTTACGTTTTACCCTACATACATAGTAAGTGATGGGTTTGAGACAATTAATGCAATGGAGCACGGCCAGCTTCTAGAAATTACAATTTAGTCAAGAAATGACCACCCCCTTTTGAAACACAAAGATTCATTACCGTGAAGAGTTCTGTCTTCTAGGATATAAGGCCGTATAGTCCTCTGAAAGACAACGGACGTATCGGTGGAACATATCACCTCCACCTTCAGGGTCGAAAAATAAGCCAACATAGAAACCAGCCTGAAGCATTATCAAGCAGAGAACCTTGATTATTGCTTGGTTTATTCTTCGACCCTAAAGACAGAGATTACATGTTCCTCCGAAACGCTGGTTGACTTCAACGGACTACAAGGAGTTTTATTCCAGAGCATAGAACTCTTCATAACCACAGATGCGAGAGCCTCAAATTCTACACGATAAAAATTCTCTCCCCTTAATAGCAACCGTCACCTGAAAAACAATTCCCGAAACGTCGTTTATAATAAATATATAAGATATTCCTTATACAATATCCAACAAAATACTTACCGAAATATTCTTACAGGTACATTCAGAAGAGTCATACAAAATGGAGTTATCCTTTATAACATTAACTCATTATGTTACTTTGATCGTCGGTGGATATCTGCCTGTCCGCGTGATGTGTTTGCTTTACGGATGTGAAAATTTGTTGGATGAAAGCCTTAATTCTTTATCTATTAGAAAACAAATGTCGTACGTCTAGAGGGATTTCTGAAAAAAACATAAATATATATGTATACTGTATGTATACAGTTATGCAGAAAATATCCACTTTTAATTCCCCCTTAAGAACACCTCAATCAACTTCAACAATGGATGCACAAATGGAGGGTTAAAGTAAATGAGGCTAAATCAACGCATGTAATATT
>NW_019721516.1:430609-437266 GCF_002891405.2 Cryptotermes secundus | reverse complement strand
TCCCCATGGTACACAAACAATTACACACTGCACAATGACCTCCGCATCCCTACAATCCAAGAAGTCATCAAAACAAAAACTGCCAGTCACATACAAAACATAGATCACTCAAATCCACTACTCAGCCAAATACTACAACCAGTCAACAGGAGACTCAAGAGACAGTGGCCAACAGATAATAATTGAAAACTCTGAGGTAACATCGCTGGACGTTAACCTCAACACAGCTCAGCTGTAGCTAGGATACCTAGCACGGATCAACACATTAGCTTATAGAATGCACTGTATTCTGATTGCTGATCATGTATTATTAAAAAAAATCCCCCCTCCCTCGGATACAAATATTCTCCTCCAGCCCTTGTTCTCACCCTCAGCATATTTCTCCCAGATAAGCATACCCTCCGAAATAACAGGTTACACACTGAAATACATTTAACTCGAAAACCCTAGCCATCTTGTAAGGGGAAAAACTCGAATTATAGAATGATGAAGAGTGGCCTGAACGTAAAGTGCAAAATTTGGTCGCTTGATGGCACTACCAACAGTGGAGCCGGGTGCTCAGGGTTAGAGGAAGGGGCGGGAGAGAAATAGTTGCGAGCGTTCGCGGCGCCGGGCGAGCTCAGTGGGTTGAGTGTTGCCTACCGGGGCAAGGGTAGTAGTGAGACCAGCAACAGCTCCAGCAGGGGAAACTGTGCAAAAACAAAAACAAAGAATAAAAAGTAATAAACGGAGGAACTTCTTTCAGTTCCCATCCACTGACTCGACATTATAACTGCCTTTGTATTCAACTCGGCTGTCCGATAGGCAAATTATTCAGTGAGAGAAAGGACCGCATTTTTTTCATTTGACCGCCAAATGTTAATGTAATGGTTAATTGAAACACAACCATAAGGGTTATTAGCAGTGGCCGGTACAGAAAAAAGAACTTTAGTTATATACATATTTTTATTGTTGTACTAATCATATGCGAAGCTGTGAATATTTAATAATTTATTTAAGTAAAATAATAAATATATATTACACTATTTTTTGTAATAAGGACTCGCAGGGAAGTGATTGAGTTGTGCCAATGATGGTTTAATCACTGTTATCAGTCAATTATTTTAACACTAATCAAGTGTGACAGTTTTAATCTTCACCCAACGCAACCGCCTGAGTAACAAACAACACTACAGTGAAGGTACATGCATCTCTTTATTTTACTTTAAAAATGACACATTGAACCACATTCTAAGTTAACGCTTTCATCACTGCCAATAAGGAAGGTCACACGCAAACTAAACCTTCCAGAAATTGAACGACGTTAAGGTCCAGTTTATGAATACATTCCTGTATAGTGTTTTATTATTTTATTTTTAAAACCAGATTAAAAAAGAACAAGAGTAACATTACGTTGAAATCGCGATTTCCTCTGTGAAATTGGAACTCTTTGTTCAAAAATAAATTTGAAATTTACTCTTAAATACGTGTGTTTGTGCGAAGAATTGACTCAGGACCTGTTTACCCGAAACAGCGTTACAATTCACATTGCGATCCGCTGAGGTGTAAAGGTGAGTACAATGTTCTTTCTTTTTCCAATATTAAGAATCAAGTATGGAAAGCCTTCGGTTCTAATATCATTTCATAAATCTTGGGCCTCTTCATTGAATACTAATCCCTTTAGAGTTATTTTTAAACCTCCCCAAAGCGTTAAATTCCAAACTAACTCAGTGGAAGAGGTGTCCTCTATGACAAACTGAGAGTACCCCACCTGATCTGGGAGTTCCCACCGAAATTTCTTCAGATATTTCCTAATCTACCACCACTAGACACTATCTTAAACCAGTTAAATATGAGTAGTTACTATAGGATTCTGACGATGGTGTATAACACACTGATATATTGGGTTTTTGGACTTTATCCATCGTCCTGGTTTTTAAGATAACTAATAAGGACGGAAACAGATCCAGTTTCCGAAACGTCGTGTTTTTATTAGTTATCTTAAAAACCAGGACGATGGATAAAGTAAAAAACCCAATATATCAGTCAGTTAAATATGGCTTTAATCTTCACGCCCCGTCCCTTTATGACCCATTTTAATATTACCGTCCCATCTATGCCTACGACGGATAAGAGGTCTTTTCCTTGAAGACAAAGTACACAACTAACACCTTGTCTATCTTCAGCAATATTTATATGACGCCGCCGCAGACTTTTAGATATAAGCAAGTTTCTGAACCTCTATAATGTGACAATCTCACATCAGAAGGAATTTATTGTATAGTTGTTTGAAAGACAGTTATTTTTCCTTCAGGTTACAAAATGTTGAACTTCGTGGTTTACATATTAATACATTTAAAGATCATTTATTAAGTTGAAGTTTTTTATTGCTAGTGGGGTGGGACTAAATCCCTCGTACTGCGGCCACTTCTGGCCTATTGTACCAGCCCCAGATGATAGGTGAGGGTGATTGTGGAACAATTGAGGGAATGAAGATTGGCAGGGGAAACCGAAGTACTCGGAGAAAACCTGTCCCAGCGCCACTTTTTCCACCACAAATCCCACTTGACCAGACCCGGGATCGAACGCGGGCCGCCGCCGTGGAAAGCCAGCGACTAACCGCTTGAACTATGGCTCGGCGATAAGTTGAAGTTAATATTAATTTTATTAATAGTGCTTCACAGTAACACATGTCATTTTGGCTGCAGTATGAGCATTATATCCAAGATGAATAAATAGCCCATTTTCCTAAACATTCCTTATTTTTAGTCCAACTGTTAGTATACAGCTTATTTCTGAATGCCACAGACAGTAAATTATATATCAGTGTTGAACAAAAATCTGTATAAAATTTACATTTAAAATTTCAGGTGTAATGTATAGTATTTGTTACATAATGCTAATATTTTGCTACTTTTACGGAAAGATTGACAAAATTATCTAATGTCCGTCAATTTTGTAAATGAATTTGAAATAATGACAATTCCACTTGAAAGAATGTGTTGCCATAAATATATATATAATACATTTACACGTATTGCGTATCTATGTGTATAAATGACTAGCCCCAAAATTCTGCATCGTCTTTAATAAACTGCGTGCACTGTCTATATAGTAACAATAGGATATGATGATTAGTGCCTTCTGGTATGTGACGTCATATATTTCGGTATACCTTTACCAAGGTTTCGGAGAAAATTTCTGCCTCCTTCTTCAACTGAAGATATGTTATGGTCTAGATTGTGACAGCGTCGTAAAATAAGTGAACAGCATGGAGATGGAAGTAATAAATTCCTCCAAATCGTCGTTAATCATTTACGAAACTACACGGCGTTACGTCTTACAGAAGAACAATCTTCGCAGTCATCGCCATGAAAACCTCAAATCTCAAACAAATTCATGAATAGCTGCTTCTAACTAACATAGATACCCTACGCAATTTCGAGTCCAAAATATGTATTTATTATACCGTTATTCCAGATAAATATACTCGTATTTTGTAAAATATTAAAAAATATTCAATACAAAATTTCTCACTTAAAAGTTATAGTAGGAAAACTATTGTAATCTCGCGGAATCCCTGGTCAGGCTTCATGGAAACCTAGGGGCCAGCGGACCACACATTTAGAAACATTAATGTATTTTAGATTAGTAGGATAAACTATGAAAGTTTCACGTCACTATGTATGGAACTGTTGACTTACGAACAATGTTTTCTAAACGATGTATAGGTTTGTTATGATCTATCCTCATACAAAGTTTTCTAGCTCAAGTGGTTCGTTAGTCAGAGCCATAAAACCGAAAAGTGAAAGAAAATTTCGCGCGGCTGCTATGTTACTATTTCACGTTCTGCAAAAAAAAATTACGTTAATAAAAGTTGCAGAATTTTCGAAGATCTACTGATATTATCATACATTGCTTCAGGACTCTGAAATTAAGAGGCATAGCGTAGTATCCACCTCAGAGGTCCGCTTATTCGTTTGGTATTATCACTGGTCTTACGAAATTAAAGAATTTGATATTGGTGTCTGGAACGGGGTTCACTCAGCCTCGCGAGGATAATTGAGAAGCTATTTCAAGGAAACAGCGGCTCCGGTCTAGAAAACTGAAAATAACAGCCGTGGGAATTCGCTGCGCTTGCCACGCTACACCCTTTATCCTCTAAATTTGGCACTAACTTCGTCAACAAGCGCTGTTCGCTCGGTCAGTATAGTTCACTTGCGGACTAAAGCCACAGAATTTGATATTGGTGTAGCTTCCAGTGTCATACAATTCAAAATAATTTTAGCATAAATCGGTTAATTGGTTGATATGTTGAAACTGAGAACACACACGAACACATACCCTCCAGAGATAAGGTTATCTCATAAGGCTATTCGTTTTCTTAAGGGATGAATGTAGCAAGAGTACGTACTCAGTCTCCAGAGGCTCGTGCCTCAGTGTAACTCTGAACGCAGATGGAATGACATCTAAGGCGTGGTGTCTGTTGGGTATACATTACCGATAACTAGCAAATTATACGGAGGAAAAGTACTTCTTAAGAAGCTGATGGTTACTCAGATGGCTAAGAATTTCCTTACCGTTTTAGGGAACCCGAAGATACTTTACTGTCATAAGAGCCCATAACAGATCACCATCCTAAGCCATATTAATCCAATCCACATCATCATGTAATATTCACTTAACATCTATTTTAACCGATTTTGAAAAAAAAAAATAAAACCAGGCTTACATGATCACCTTCCTGTGTGTCAATGTGTCTTATCTTGTGTGTCTATGTACCCCTCTTAATTCTTTAAAGGGTCAGGTAGGGCGAATTACTGCTGGCCCTCTCTGGTACAGTGAACCTTGGTTTTGAGGTTCCGTCGGAGCCCATGATCATATTTGTTCTTCTTTACAAGATTTATACATGTTTTGAAACGGGAATTCCTCTTCGACGAGTGGAGCAGGTCTGACTATTACAGGTCACGGCCAATGACAGTTGAACTCATCGTTTTATATGCGGTCCATGTCATATCAGAATAAGGTAGGCAATTATCCTTCCATGTTTGGACGTCCCAAACTATATCTTCCATTCAGGATTTCTGTCTGAATTTTATACACATTTCTTGTGTGTCCCTTAGTGTTACATACTGTAGTTATGAACCTTGGTTTCCATAAAGATGCCGAATTCTTTTTATTAGCTGAGCAACTATTGACTTTTCGGGAGTTAATTTTGGTTACGAAAGGGAGATAAAGAGACAGGTCAGAAACTACTGTGAATACAACGATAACTGATTCTAGTCAAAGATGGAATAGGAAGTTGACTGATAAGTTCTGATCGTTAACGTTTTATAGGTTGCCTTGTAGGATCGAAGTCAGAGAAGGTGGACACCAGCGTTAACGAGCTCCGGAGTAGAAGTTTCTTAAATAACTACCCTTATTTATATTTTTATGTTAATCTTCCTATACAGATATTAACATTAAACAAAAACTAGTCCCCATGGTCCTTGTCAAAACAACGGTCTTCTCATCCAATTAGCTGTAACCATGGACCGGTAACTGTTGCTGCGTACCATAAGATTTGTTACGAGTGAAAGTTCCATATTTGCCATTGCATTACATATTTTTAACCTCGAGGTTAAAATTAATTGTGAAAATACAAGCAACAAGAAGTTCTGGGAAGAAGTAATCATTGGTTATCCTTCGATACGATACAGACAGAATAGAAAACGACGCGTCCAACACGTCTTCTAATGTTGCGTGTGTATTCGGTGCCACAGTAATGTTTTTACCGAGCCGTTGCCTGGCAACGATAAAGAGATACAAAGTTGATACAGGGGATACACAGACGCCCAAAGACCATAGGGATTTCATAAGCCTACTATTATTTTTTCGAAGTAAGAAAAGTAAACTAAATGTATAACTCTTACATTTTAAAGTTGTTTGTGACATTTACTAAACAACGAACTATATAGTCACGTGTTGGTATGTCACGCGACAAGTAATTTCACGCCTTATTTCATATAGCGAATTTATTGAACACTCGCTCTCACAATCACACAATTTACAATTCCCCAACTACTGTCATCGGCAGTATCACAAATTCTTCTCCTGTAGTCACTGCCATGCACTCGATACAACCCGACTAGGCGACTGCCACAATTCAACTAACTGGTTAATCGTTTTTCACTAATAACTCACTGCTCACCCGTAACTGGCTCAATACTCACTCGTAACTGGCTCAATCCTCACTACTAGTAACTCTCTCGTGACCCAGTACTCAATACTCCTGAATCCAAGTCCAAGTCACATTGCGACTGACGGTCAGTCAGTCAATAAGTCTTGGTGTCGATACCCGGCTGGGGCTCATGACTAGATATTTATTAGTGTTTGGCATTTAGGGCCTTGTTTCTGTGGGACGCCCTTGTAACTGTCCAGTTTATGGGAAGGTCAATTGATGTTTGTGTATGGTTAGGGTTTTGTGAAATTCCTCACTTTCGCCTCACAATTTGGAATTTCCCCCCTTGAGACATGCAGCAAGTGGCTTGGGTCAAGCTTGAAGCCAGCTGCCCTTTCGTAAATCAGTTACTTTAATGCGTAACAAGGCCGAGTTCTTTAGAAATTCTAAACTTGAAGGGGAAGTCATAAATTTAGCAGCGTCGTTTCCTGCTAACCCAAAATCTCATTAACAATCAA
>NW_019721516.1:387774-430584 GCF_002891405.2 Cryptotermes secundus | reverse complement strand
GACTTTGAAAGTTACGTTCACCGGGGGTACACGTGTTCGGATCCCCGTAAACACGCCCTGTGGTAACTATTAAGTGTGCGTCCCCAGAACAGTAAGTAAGCCTACATCCACGAATCTGTGAAGTGTACCCCTACGGTGCTGTTCTATTTAATTAGTGCAAATTTAATAAAGACTGTTTTGTGGTGATTTCCCTACGCCTAAAGCCCCACTAATCACCCAAGTCGTGGCCAGCCAACACGCCCTGAGAGGAATCGAATTGCTCTACCGGAGCTAGCAGAACCGAAGAAGGACGGTTACACCCTCTCTGATGAGAGGACGGGTCTGCCTTTTGTATATGCTGCTGTCCCTTTCCAGTGCAGTCTTCCTCGGGTCTGAGTCCGTTGGGACTCGAAACCATATTTTACTGTCTCAGATTTGAGGCTTCCCTTTTCGTCGCCTCTTACGACTCGCAGGGTCACGGTAGAGGTATTCGTCAATACTCCTATACTCCTGAATAATGTTCCCTGCTCCTTATTTAGTATCGGCACGGACAACATAGAGAACACATTGCTGCTCTGCAACAGATATCTACCTACGCATTGCCTAGCAGTAGTCGCTGCAAGGACTCGTCTGTTGCGTGACGTCACAGCCTAGCAGGGAGGGGTGTTTACCAAGCGTTTGAGTACTGATGGGAGTAGGTGTACGTGACGTCACTCGTGATAAAGCAGAGTTCACGTGACCCCTACTTCCTGTTGCGCCATCCACGTCAGAATATGTATACATATATGTCTGTATTGGGGTTTACAACTGCTTTCATTTGCGAAACAAACCTCAGGCCAGAAAAAATTGGTCTTTCTTCTCTCTCTCAAATTGCCTGTAAGCTAGATGTATTATTCGATTTCTCGCGGGATTCTGTAATGTGGAAGTGAAGATTACAGCATCACTATTGTTCCTTTTGTGTTCCTAATCTCTAGGCAGCCAACAAGTACCAGATCCACCAAACAATAGCAGCTTTCACAGTAAACTCTGCTTTATCTAGAATTTACATTAAAAGTTATCACGGAGTTCTACATCCTAGAGCCAAGCATTTTCACCAGTATGATGAAGTGCATTTCAAATCCTCTTTTAAGTAGTTTGTATCTACTTCAACCGAATAATGTTATGGGTTTAATAGAAAAACAGGAACAAAGAAACTGGTTACGGTGGTGTCAACCCCACTAGCGATAAGGAAGTCAAAGTGACATTTACCGTGAAATTGGATTCCATCACATTTTAACTGACGCAGCGTTTCGGGCCATTGGTCTACCTGAATATTTGCTATTATTTTATATGCCTTCAGACTTTCAGGATTCTTCAGAAGCCTCAACTATTGTTGAAAATTCTTAAATTCAAACAACTAACTGCAAGGCGCCGACTCGTTGTTAAGCAGCTCACACTCGTAGTTACACGTCTAACCACGAAGTTATCTATCTATCTATCTACCTATCTATCTATCTATCTATCTATCTATCTATCTATCTATCTATAATATCTGATAAAGACTGCGATTATGAAGATTCCCATTGTACATTGCTGATTCATGCTGATGAGACTGACAAAGCTTCATTTACAGAAGGTATGTTATCAAGTGAATATCTCTGTTAAAGATTCGGAACTAAGAATTAAGATTAACAGTAAAAGAGGTAAAAAAGTAGCCTTAAAATGAGATGAAATTGAAGGAAGTTTCTACACGTAACTTGCAGAAATAAGGAATTGAAATATAAGATGAAATAAATTAATTAACAAGAACTAAAACACCTCAGAAGAAACAAAAGAAACCTGCGTTGAGAGATAACAGAACACCAAGAGTATTAGGACAAACAGTTTCCAGCTACGGCCCATATATTTAAGTTAGAATATTAAAACATGGGCTATTTAAGAAGATTGCAGATCACAGTGTCCGCGCGGTCTAATGTATGACTGCCTTCGCTCGCTCGAACCCTGGGATTCTGGGTTCGAATCCTATTCAAGGCATGGATGTCTACATGCTTTTGTTCTGTGTTTCTGTTGTCCTGTGTGTAGGTAGCGGCCTTGCGACTGGCTGATCCCCCGTACAAAGAGTCCTACCGACTGTGTATAGGATTAAGGAACTGGAAAAGCAACCAAGGTCCAACAGAAAGACTGTAGAGCCACATATAGATAGATTTACGAAAGTCAGAACTACGAAAGCATTTAATTAAGGCAGTCATACAGAATTTCATGATAAGCAAATTATTTTGACTTTTATCCGATAGCGTATTAAATTCGCAAATGTTGCTAATATCATCCAGACAAGTATGATAATGAGTAAATTCATGACAGAGGCTAATAATTACTTACTTACTCATGGAGCTGAGGCCTTCTCGAAAAGTCGCCAATTCTGCAGCTACGCAAGAAATTCCCAGCATTTTATGAACCTGAAGGTTCATTATCGTATTCACAAGAGCCCTCCACTTGTCCCTATCTTGAGCCACATCAATCTAATCCATACCATCCAATCCTATCTCTCTAAAATCCATTCTAATATTGTCTACCCATCTACGCCTTGGTCTTCCCAGTGGTCTCTTTCCTTCTGGCTTTCCACCAAAATCCTATATGCATTCTTCCTCTTTTTCGTTTGTGCTACATGTCCTGCCCACCTCATCATCCTTGACTGGATCATTCTAATTATACTTGGAGAAGAATACAAGTTATGAAGCTCCTCATTATGCAGTTTTCTCCAACCTCCTGTCCCATCAGCCCTCTTCGGTCCAAATATTCTCCTTAATGCCCTGTTAGAGGCTAATAATACTGGTCGAATATTTTCGTGGTCTTTCTCAGTGATTCCATACAAGTTTAGAGATAATATCTTGAGAGAAATTCGCCATCGCTTTCTTCCTGCCGATATTCCTCGTCCTCATATTTCGATATTACTGAAATAAAACCTATAGATTTTAAAGCCTCGTTAAATAACCTACGATCCACCCTATTCCTATATCCTATATTCCTATATTCGTGGCTAGATCTCTCTACGGTTTACACAGGGTCGTAAACGAAGCAAACACACAGCCTGCAGACTACTAACATCACAGGGGAATCACGTTTGTTGCCATGGAAATGGAATGACGGTAGTAACAAAACACGGTCGTGAAAGCGAATCGAGAGTCATCTATTACTCTCTTAAGGCGAAACGTTCCATGAGGTGGCAGAAGAGGGAACTACCAGGAATCATTAAAAAGCCAAGCGTCATGAGACGCGTCTGGCATGAGTTCTTTCAGTTTCAACGCACCATCTATCATATCGTCAGCATCTGCAATAAAACAGGTCTTATCTCTCCAGTCTCGGGGTAGATCTGTGTTCTGGAGCTTCAGGTTTCGTAATTTTAACTGATGCAAATAATTCAAATGGCACAAGGCAAACTCTTACTGCAGTATTATTATTATTATTAATTTGCATTTATCTGTTATCAACATAAGGCATGAAATACGTACCTTCGTCCACTCAAACACCAGGAAAATGGGTTCGAATCCCATTTCAGGCACAATGTTTGTCTGAATTTTTTATTGTGCAGTGTAAGTAGAGGTCTTACGAAGGGCTGATCTTCTGTTAAGAGCCCTACAAATTCTCTATAAGATTCATAATTTCAGAACGAAATCTGGCGATCACAGTAGCCGTGCCGTCTAGGGTATGAAATGACTTCGGTAGCTCGAACTCTGGGATCGTGAGTTCGAATTCCACTCGAGGCATGGATGTCTGTCCGCGGTTCTTCTGTGATTATCTTGACCTATGCAGGTAGCAGCCTTGCGACAGGCTGATTACCCATACAAGGAGTCTTACTGACTATCTATAAGGTCTTTAAACTCAAGATTAATTCTGATGGGAAAAGGGCCAGAGGGCCTAATACGAACAATAGAAAAAGGATAGTGAAATCTGAAGGGAATGAGGTCAGAGAACCTAAATTGTCAAAGTAGAAGAATAAGAAGAAAAACAATTCACGGCCACTACGTAGTCCATTGACCACATGTCCACCCTTTCAGAGTCCTATTTACTCAATTATTCACTCAGCGAATCCTCACTCATTCATTCATCTAGTCATTCATCTTTGGCCAACATTGTATATACTCGTTCACCAATCCTTTCATTCATTAGCTCATTCATTCAGGAATCAATTCATTCTCTACTGAATCCTCGTTCATTCAGTCACTCATGTACTTACTCACTCCTATACACACACTTGTCCTTTCTCTATATTATTTTTCCATTCACTAATTTCCTTTACGATAAACACACTCATTCACCTACGCTCTCGACAGTCTGTCCCTAGTAATCTAATAAAATATTAACAAAACGTACTCAGACGCAAGGCTGGAATCAGATTCAGTTTACTATGCACTAACCACTCCGCTTATCTCGTTGTTTCATTCGTATTCAGAATCATGAAGTTAAAGGTGAGGGCTGTTGTATTCTCTAAACTCTTTCAGAGGGCGGCAGAGAGGATAGAAGGTTTTGGATATAGGATATCGTGGGTGAAGAGTTCGATTACAGAAGTTGGCTGCTGGCATCAGCATTTCAAAGTGCTGAACTAACAGATCAGGACTTAAGACAAGCCCCGTTAACCCGCATAACCCTTGCAATAGATCTAAAACAATTGAAGGATACAAATTAGCATTAAACTGACAGCAACCTCAAAGACTTCATAATTTATTATTATTATTTTATCTTTTGTCCCGTGTTGCCTCATTGCCGTTGCTGTTTGCATTCATGTCGACCATGTAATTGGCCATTGGCTGTTGAGCTAAACACGTAAATAAATGTATACTTTAACTGGATTATTATTTGAAATTTCAGTTAAATATTCGAAGAGAAAAATTTATACGGATACTCTCTTCTGGAATGTGACGTCATGTAGTCCGACAGATGTTTACCGACGTCTCGGAAGAATATAATGCCTCCATCTTCAGGGTCGAAGAGTAGTAATTGTATTTCCACCAGACTATATGGTATTATATCTCAGAAGAGAGAAGTCTTACATTTACTGCCGTGGAAACCATAAGGATAAATCAGGATAACAAATTTTGTTATTCTATTAATGCAATGGAAGAAAAGTTCCTGCTCTTCAAACCAGAACACATGAAGTAACAACTCTTAGCTGACTTAGCTACCGAACTAAGTATGTAATTGAGCAATTACCTTCTATGTAAAGAAGTATTCATAGATTTAAAAATTTTACACCAGGTTCCGCCACTGGACACTGTCCTGAGCTAATAAAATCCACTTCCTACCCTCAGAGCCTATTTCCCCTAGTTACATCTAAATGCTGTTATTGCATCTCCTTGCCGGTCCTCGGAGTGACCGCTTTCCAAGCAGTTTCAACGCGTAAATTTTTGTATAGATTTCTTGCACACATCTTGCGCAAGTTCGCGCAGAGGGACCGAGGAGTAACATTAAAGCTTAAAAAGTTCCAAGAAGTATCCCAGTATGTCAGCCTGTGAATCGGAACTTCTAAATCGCTAGAGTTTATATCATTTATAAAAATAAGTTCTCGGAGGAACTAAATGTTTATTTCCCTTTGATGCGATATGGATCGCATATAAAATGACGCCTCCAACAATTCTCCTTTGCCGCGGGAACGTTTTCACAGGGCTACTGCTTTAAATTGTTGGGGTGATACACAGACTCACAGATTCTATGATACAATACGGACCGTGTAGAAAATGATGCGTCCAACAATTCTCTCTTTGTTTCGTCTATTCGTCGCCACTGGAACATGTATACCGAGCCGTACCCTAGCAACAGTATTGAGGATACACGAACAGACAAATATAATGATGGGAGGAACTTATGAAGATTGTTACTGAGATGGTTTTATGTGCCATGGTATACATATCAAGTTTCACGAAGACTGGTTCAGGCAATCAAAAGCTGATAAGGAGGGATACACAGACAAGCAGAGAGGATGGAAATCGCATGAGCCCAATTTTGTTTTCTCAAAATAAGGAAAGTAAGCTAAGAGCTCTTACATTGTGATATGTTTCATGAGAGAAAGGATCTATACAGACTTTAATAAATCATTTGCAATATCACCATAGACACTATGAAAGGTGTATATTTTAAATATCATATCAGTCAAAATACAATTTTTAGCCTACTTACTTTACTTTGAAAAAAAAAAAAAAAGGCTAATGAGATCGCTTTGTGTAATCAAGAATTATTCTTCAACATAACTTTCTTTCCAGATTATATATTTGGTGAAGTTTTCTTTTTTTTCAAAATTATAAAAGCATCTTATTTGAGGTAGGTTTAACTGGTTAATTTTCTCTTAGAATGAATTTAAATATTTCTTTCGAAAAATATTTTATAAAATCGTATATAAACAAAGATGTTTTTTAACAAGGATCTGGAGATGCCGCAAATTATAACCCAAGTGTGATCTCACTATGATTAAAACTTAACATTTCTACGTTCTTACTAATTGTCTCCATAAAATAAAATTCCAGAACAGTTTTAAGAAATTAAAAACACGTATTTGGAAAATAAAGGGTAAATAACTTTCTACCTGTCTGATGCGTTCGAATGACCAGGCATAATCATTATTGTGTGTCTAACATGTACGATTCTTCCGTGAATCATACACTGTTACTAATTCGACCACACAGTGTGGGACGGTGGAAGGAAATCAAGTTGGAAAGAATTTAGAAGGAAACGGACAAGACCTAATCGAGTTGCTATCAAAGCATTTGCTTGGATGGACTGAGAAAAATTACGAAAAACTCGATCAAATTATTTTGTGTCCCAGACGTGATTCGAACCGAGCCCCTATAGAATATGTGTCAGAAGCACTACCGTTACTCTAACCCGTTCAGTGACGCCATATTAGGAAATGCTTTAGTTTCATGAAATAGAGGGAAGAGCATTAGAATATATCAGCGAATAATAGAAATATTTGCATGAAAGATCAATGAATAATTATATGGATTTTGAAGAGCTGAAACACGTGTAAGACAATTAATCATTAAAAATAAGGTAAAATGAGAGAAAGGGGTCCGAAATATTGAATGATGTAGCCAAATAATAAAAGAAGAGAAATGATCATACCAGTGGAAAACCCATAGAACCCTATCAGAAGCCATATAAAATACATGGCCATTGAAACAGAAGCGAAAAGAGACGAGAAAACTATACAAAGCTGGGAGCGACATAAAAGTGGAACATAATATTGTCACGTGTTGGGTATGTCACGCGACAATTAACTTCACGTGGATCTCGGACTCAGTGAATCTTTATTGGACATTTACTTTTACGAATCTTACAATTATTTCCACTTGCAATATCACATGCCTTCTGGCCCAGTACTTCGATGATTATATTGTCCTTGGCCGTAGCTGGGTCTCGACTGACTTCAATGGCGGCTATCTTAAGACTGTCTCCTTCCTGTCTTCTTTGTACGTATAGTAAGCTCGGCTTATGTAGGTGTTCTGCGGACTGGATATCAGACATCATTCTTCACTCTTCCTTTTCCGATATATCGACAGTCGGTTGCTAAGCAACGAGCCTTTGTATTGTTCATCTCCGGAGAGATTTTTCCGTCGTTTCGGCGTTGTCTACGCAACGGCTCACTGTTATTGCGTTATCATGGAAACGCCTATTCCAAACTCACGTGTTCAGCAATCGTTGCTACGATTGTTAGCTGCGGGAACTCCCCAGTTTCCACGTATTCGTTGTCGTGGAAGTGTCCGGGCCGATTGTAGCGGTTGTCACGGCGATGGACGTGGGGTAACGCATCACAATATATTGTTGGTGCATGAGTAAAGGGAAATAACAGAAGTAATAATGTCTTGTAGAAGAATATGAAAGAATATAAACATTAATGATCTAATTTATATCTGGAGAATTACAGAAAGGTCACTTATTCCTGTACAGAACACAAACTTTGATAGTAAACTCAGCTTAAGATTAAAATGTAGACCGAATAATTTTTCATAAGTTGAGACAAGTTTGCGTACAACTTTGTTGTTCTCAACTCTTGTTTTAAACAAGGCTTCACTTCCCAGATTATTTTCTTCGACGCTAATCTGTCTGAAAAAGGCAACAGTGTTGGTCGTTGTATCTGTGGTAAAGCAAACTCGTAAAATTCCAAGAGATCCTGTGGACCTGTCATCAACAGAAGAGGATCCAATATTATAGACTGTGAGATCGAGATCAACCGCTCCCAGTAACCTCGACAGTGAATTTAGATGAAGAATCTGGATCAGAACCCGTAAAGCCTACTATCCTATCGTATTAATTTGTAGCTCTACAGATATTACATTTATCATAGCTGTTTTTTTTTTGTGAATAGTTTGTTACTTATGCTCAAGTCTATCTGCATTAAACTGGTCAAGCATAACCTCATAGTTGAGCACCGTCGCCATGATTATAATTGATGACTTACAAATTTTTCAAATATGATATTTAGATATATGTATGAACTATTCTTCTTAACAAATCGTACGTGTATAAATACACTTTTCGTTAATTTTCCTTATCATATAGAAAGAAAATGAAAATATTTGCACGGCCGGTATCTCTTTATTTTAAATTAAGCAAAACAACCCTCGGTATAAGCTACGCATGCTCAGCTTTCAGAGATCTGTTGCCATACATAATTTAATGACTATAAATTAGGTCGCACAAATGATACTCCGGTTTCACACGTCTTTCATTTTGTGGCTGTTAATCGTATGGAATTACAAAGTATTATATTTATGGCTTATAATGGTATAACATGTACGTCAGTTCAGTAAACATTGTTTCCGAAGCCGGATCTTTTTCCGACCTCAATAGAAAAGACAGGGAGGTATGTACTTAGTTGAGTTCTTTAGAAAACTTTTCTTTTGTGATTAAGTTTACTGTGATGTTAGTATCTAGGTCATAAAGCTTCATGCACTGAAAATAATTCGGGAGGAAGTTATGAGGTGTAATTGATGTATTATCCTGTATTATCCTAGAATTTTCCTGGGGTTACCGAGGAAAACCACTAAAAACCTCAGGATAATAGGTATCCTGAACGAAATTCGAATTGACATTCTCCCGAAATCAAATCAAACTTGACATAGCTACAATAATCTGATTGTTCCTTTAGAAAGAGGTGGTCCAAAGACTAAGGTTATGTCTTTCTAACGTGTGTAAGAGAATATACGTTACTTTTCACCTGAGGAAGGAAACAGACCCAGTTTCCGAAACGTTGTGTTCTTTAATATAATGAAAGATAGATAAAAACCAAATATCTAGTAATCCAGAGAGTTATAAACCATCGTCAGAACACATTAGGATAAATTACAAATATATGAAATCGAAGTGGTCTCGAAAATACGTGATTATCTGCCTAAATAAGGTTGAGTACGACATTTAGGATGCCGATCACGGTAGCCGAGCGGTCTAAGGCATGCACTCTCTTCGCTCACTCGGAAGCCGGGATCGTGGGTTCGAATCCCACTCAGGGCATGGATGTTTGTGTGCCTTTTTCTGTGTTAGTGTACAGGTAGAGGCCTTGCCACGAGCTGATCACCCGCCCAAGGAGTCCTACCGAATGTCTAAGATCTAGTAAACCGAAGTGAAACGGAGTTTCATGGAGGTAGGCCTAGGCCCAAATGAGGGCTGTAGCGCCAATAAAAAAAAGACATTTAGGATAATACACAATAAGGAGATTCGTGATGCACAACATAATAATATATAGTACTCTCTAAGGTGAATGAAACAAGGATATGGAGCAAAAGGAACGCTTGCTGAAATTGCAGATATATCCATTTGGAAAACTGACAAGCAAATGAGACGATGGTATTGCGAAAGCTCTTAGGGGGGCAGGCTATGAGCTAACGATGAACGTGGAACAAGCATGTATCCTGTCTTCAACTCTGAGTGCTTCCGCCGTAGTGTTAGTCATCACGCACTACCATTATGCAGGAGAAGTTGCCGCAAGCTTAGGCGCTTCTAAAAAATGAAACCGCTCTCATCAAGAACACCTTACGTCTGCTGTACTCATATATGCTGATACTGTGACCTGTAATTTCAATAAACTTGAATAGAACTTCAACAAAAATGCGTGCGTTTTCAGGAGAAGTTACTTAAGAAGATTTAAACGTTTTAAAGAAAATAATGGTTTTAATGGAGCCGAGATAGCGCAGTCAGTATAGCGACTGGCTATGGGTTGGACGACCGGAAAGTCGGGGTTCGAGTCCCGGTAGGATCAAGAATTTTTACTTCTCTGTGTCTTCCAGACCGGCTCTGGAGTTCACCCAACTTCCTATACAATGAGTACCCGGGGCACTTTCCCGGGGAGTGAAGCTGACCACTCACCTCCAACTAGTGCCGAGGTGAAGAAAATGTGGATCTATACATCCACTCCCCCACACATCTTCAAGGCGTGGTGTTTAATTAGTTAAACACAGGGACAATTTTACCTTTCATTTGTTTTGATATTAGTAGCTCTCACTGAAATGAAAAATATATTTTATTTATTCATGGTTAATTTAACCATATTTCCAGTAACTCATACTTTTTATTTTAAAACGATTTAATGAAAGAAAATAAAGAATTTGGAAAGGACATGAAAGGAAGTTGTCACTGACTATGTAGAATTCGAAGTTGTCACAGCGGTGGTTGTGAAGTGTACTATATTCTGGGATATAACGTCGTGTAGTCCGTTGAGAGTCTATCGACGTTTCGGAGGAACATATTGCCTCCATATTCAGAGTCTAAGAATAAGCCAAACAGGAAGAACTCTACTCCACCACATGATTTTAAGCTAGTTTCTTTCTCAGCTTTTTCTTCGACTCTGAAAATGGAAGCGCTATATTCTTCAGAAACGTCTGTTGATTTTCAACGGACTACGCAGCGTTATATCCCTGAAGACAGCAATCTTTATTGTGGTTCTTCTTTAACGTGTGATCATATCATGGTAGCACTTCGGACTGTCGATAAATTTCTTATCTAGCTTATAAGGGCGGAAGTTACAACAACAATGTCATGAGTGTTGGGAAGATGTGTTTTGCACTGTGTAGAGATACTGATGTACCGATCACAGTGGCCGGTCGGTCTAAGGCATGAAATGTTTTCGCTCCTTCGAATCCCGCTCGAGGCATGGATGTCTGTGTGCTTTTATTTTGTGTTTGTTTTATTATATGTAGGTTACAGCCATGCGATGGGCTGATCCTCAGAATGTGTATGGATTAAAACCCTGAAAAAGAGGTCAAGGATCACAAGGGCTGTAGAACCATTGAAAGAGACACATTGAAAGAGACATGGTACATATTTATGTACCATCCTCTGTGTTACTACAGTTGCTTTGATTTCAGATTGATAGACTGGTGTTATAAGGATACGCTGTATGTTCATTACCTCTAGATGATATGATATTGTCAATAATTAAGTTAGTCGAGTTTAAAGTAAAATTTCTTAAAGTTGGATCTAAATTATGCTTGAGATGTTGACGTCACAAATAATCGGTGTAGTTGAGTAGATTATAAACCCATCAGTCAAGCAATGAGGCGATCAATCATTATCCGACAACCGTTTCGTGAGAAGAAAGGCGTGACAAATGGACTACTGGTTAAACAGATAAGTTGACGAAGTGTAAGCATATTGACGGAGGAAGAGAAGCTGCATTAGTCACAGGAAAATATCACATAATATTCAATATATACAATATTTTAAGAAAAAACCAGAGGATAACTACAGCAGCAAGTGTCATGTCCTGAATATTCTCTAAGTTGAAGGCACATTTATTGAATTGTGGTTCATATAATCAGTAGTAGCTCACACATTAAGGCCATGTTGTGTTGTACAGAAAAATGGGACTGCTGGTTATCAGTCACTTTTGCCTCATACCTGATAGGTTCCACATTCTATCATATTCCCGAAATTTTCGATTAAGGGAGTAAAAATCTTACAGGAATTAAAATATAGGTAATTCCGTAGTCTAGGGGTAACGTTCCCACCTCATGACTCAAGGTACGCGGGTTAAAAACCGGCGGAGATCGTTGAATTTTTAAGGGCTGAAAAATTCAGGGAACAAGTCCTCCGGGAGGGACTTTAAGCCGTGGGTCCCGTGTCGTAGCTTTACGGCACGTAAGAGATTCTCATATCTCTAGGAGACCTCCGAGCAAAATTAGGCAAAGTTTCCAACCCAAGTAGTTTCCAATGCCTCCGGTAGTTGGGGAAGTTATCGGGTACCACTGCCAGCCTCGCTGGCTGAACGGGGCTGATAGCAAGCACCAATACCGTCAGGGTATGGCGACTGGTAGAATATCAAAGGGGGACGTACAATAGACTATTAGTTGTGGTGCATGGGGAAACCCACCCCCTCTAATAATAATAAATAATAATAGGTAATTTTCAGGTGCCGGTCACGGTAGCCGAGCGGTCTAAGGCATGCACTGTTTTCGCTCGCTCGGAAGCCGGGATCGTGGGTTCGAATCCCACTCAGGGCATGGATGTTTGTGTGCGTTTTTCAGTGTTTGTCTACATATAGAGGCCTTGTGACGGGCTGATCACTCGCCCAAGGAGTCCTACCGAATATGTAAGCTCTAGTAAACCGAAGTGAAACGGAGAGTTTTATGGAGGTAGGCCTAGGCCCAAATTGGGGCTGTAGCGCCACAGAAAGAAAAATGGTCAAGTAGAAATTTTTGTCCAGTTGTTTGTGTGTAGGCCTGGTGAGCCTTGGAGCTGGCCTATACGTCGTGGGCGAGAGAAATAGCGCCGCCCCAGCTGATGAATGAACCGTAGCAGTGGAACTCGCAACCTGTTATTACTCTGCTTGTATCCTGTCTCAGTATGAAACAGCAGTATGTTCCTAAATACTTTGTGGATGTACACGGCTTACAATAGTGTACACCGCTATGTCATACTCGTAAAATTGAAAAATTCTTGAAGAAAGCCGTCTTCTGGGATGTGCGGCCTTGTAGATATTGTATTAACCGACGTTTCAGAGGAACGGTTTACATAAGATCTACACGGCGCCACATCCCAGATGATGGCATTCTTCATAGTCACTGCCGTGAAAAACTCAAATCTTAAAAAAAAAATAATTGTTAACAAATTCCTTATAAGTAAATATTTTGCATAAACCGAGGATTCTATTATCCCTTTTTTTATTCGTTTGTCATATATTTCCGCGTTTTTATTCAACAGTTCAGTATTCAGTATTCAGTATTGAGGGAGTGGGCTTCCCCATGTACTTAGACCAGTTATTGGTCCATTGTGCGTCCCCCTTTTTAATTTCTACTGTCTCCATACACTACCGGTACTGGTGCTTACTATCAGCCCCTTTCTGCCAGCGAGGTTCAAACCTTCTACTGGCAGTGGTATCTAATAGTTAGTCCCTTTCTGTCAGAGAGGTCCCCCCTCCTCTGGCAGTGGTACCTAATACTTCCCCATCTACCGGAGGCATTGTAAACTACTTTGGGCGGGAAACTTTTTGGCCAAATTTAGCTCAGAGGTCTCCTAGAGACATGAGGTTCTTTTACGTGCCGGCCCTCCCGGAGGACTTGTTCTCTGAATTTTTCCGCCCTTAAAAATTCCACGACCTCCGCCGGGTTTGAACCCTCGTACCTTGAGTCATGACGTGGGAACGTTATCCATAGACTACGGAGGCAGCTCTATTCAACAGTTAAATTACATGAATTTTCACATAGTTAACCAATTTTAAATCGACTACTTGTCTGTCTTGTATCTTGTACACTTTCTCGAATTTCTGATAGTTTTTGCATATATGCCAAATTTTCTGTTTGCCACATAGAAAAATGATTGGTGTTTTGTACCGGTCTCTACGAATACAGATCTCTCCATCTGTATGTCCTTCTTTGTGCGTAGAGTGTCTGCCGAATATTATTTCTACTGTATCTTTACAATCATTTCATAACAACCAATTAAGTGCTGCATTGAGTTGCTATTCAGCTTGCCACACGACATATTTTACTTTCAGTAGTTCATAAGAATTCGTAAATACAAATAGAAATATCTTTCTTTTCCACTTTCATTTCAGTTTTATTTATTTAAAATAAGTATACACACTAACTTTCCAAGCTATGACGACGTAAAAAAATTAAAATTCTCTAAAATTTCGATAATGCATGTAACGCAATAAAAGTGAGTAGCTGCTACAGACAGAATGAAGGGAAATTTTAACACTATTTTCCCTACATTATCCGCCTGCTTTAGTTGGCAGTAGTTGATTGGAATCACAAGTGACAAACATAGACAGATTTGAGGCTTTCACGGCGGTGTCTATGAAGAAAGCAGTCTTCTGGGATTTGGCACCGTGTATATGTGGTGTTAACCGACGTTTCGGAGGAACGTATCGCCTCCATCTTCAGGGTGGAAGAAACGTCGGTTAACACCACATATACACGGTGCCAAATCCCAGAAGACTGCTTTCTTCATAGACAGATTTCACTATAAACATCAACAGACTCTACAAAGAGAGAGACAGCGTGAGCGTGAGTGAGACAGGCAGAAAATAAAGTCGAACGAATAAACAAAGAACGCATTTACAGTGACGAACTGTGATGTTAAAATAAAAGAAGGCACTCGCTGAGACTTCCAATGAAAGTTACTTTCTAACGTGAAGGACACCACTTGGAATGAGAGGACGTCGGTTTTCTGTTGAGATGCAACAGGGGAAAGGGGAAATGGCAGCGAAGGGGGGGGGGCAGTGCGAGACGATAGAAGCCCCGCCACGTTGCTAAGATACCAAAGGAGGAATACATTTACTTTATATCATAATACGGTAATTCTAGCGTCTACAACCACGGGCCTTACTTGACAGAGTTTACGATGCACTGTCTCTTCACGGTGTTGTTTAACGATGCGCATGAAATGAGGGAAGGTTAAATTGGATGTGGTTGCTTACTGGTAACTGGTAGGATTTATGGGAAGAATTTGAGGGAGGATAAATCCCTTACACAACAGATATTTGCTATATCTGATTTTTCTCAAAACACATCCAGAATTTCAATCAATGACGTTCAAATAAATATTCTCATGACATGAAATTCGTTTAATATCTGAAATGATTTTGGCCTCTGGTACGTATTTAGTTATTTTTTCCTTCCAGAACAGTTTAAAGCATATACAAAATTTATATTCTCTATCGTTGAGATTAACTGATAAAAGCTGGCTTTACCCCCATACACGCACATAATATGGTGTAATGGAAAAGTAACCAACAATCATAAAGAAAAAATCGATTATGAAGTTAACGATTGCGCCATAAGGACGTGTGTATTCTTAAATTCAGAACTAGATGGAAAAGGCTGATCAGTTTCAACCTTAGGATAATATACCCTGGTGAAAAGACTTCTGTTACCAATTTGTTAGGAGTTAGGCTGGGTGCAAATATGTCGGTCTGGACAACTTCTTACAGGGAATTGAACTTCAGTCTTCCAGCTCATAGCCAGTCACTATACTGCCCGATTTAGTCAAAATATAAAGCTTTCCCCCTAACAAGCCGTGAAGACCCATAGGGTCGTGAGACGTTGAGGCTCCAAATATTCTCTAGACAATCGGCACACAGATGACAGTAAGGTTGTCAATCTTACGGGCCGTCCATTCTTTATCCCCAAGGAAGACTCCTGGTACTCATTTCTGTTAGAAGCTAAGTCGACTCCAGGGCCATAGTGCGCCTGGAACTAGTAGATCAATTGAAAAATCCACCTCATTGGGACTCGAACCCGCCACCTTCCTGTTTGTAGCTACGCCACCGCGTGTCTCCTGATACATTCAAAACACTACTTAGAAACAGTATAGAAACTTATGTAATAAGAAGGCGATATCTTTTCGCTGTCATTCAAAGAGATTTTATTCACGGGCATGGTTTCTACTCCATCTCTGTTCCCAACACAGGAGTGTCCTTAACAATAAAAGTATTCTGTGTTAATAAAACAGTCAGAATTGCAGCATCTATAGAGTTCTGCCGCAAAAGGAAGTAATTCCACTTTGTGGAGAAACACTAATTTTGTCGCAGACGGTCTGTACACATTCTCTGACATCATTTGGAGCAAGTCTGAGACAGGTCCAGCATGAGGTGGTATTGCGCGGTGCTTCGGAGTACGCTTCTGGTCTATGAACAAACATAATCCGAAGTAGGACGATGAAAATGGAGGCGGATAAGGAAAGCTAACATCAGTATTCTTACAAGGAAATTTCTTTGAACACTGCAAATCGATAGCTTATCACACTTAGTTGAAATTATGTACGAAAATATAACGTTTTCAACTAAAATATATTTATTACAAGAATTAATGAATATTATGATTTTGAGCAACAGTGGGAAAATTATAAAACTTATTTACATAGATTTAATAGTTCAATTCAATGTGCAGCTTTAACAAACCAGAGGCCAATTTCAAAGTTAGCAGGAGTGCATAGAGAGAAACAACAAAAGCTTACAAACAAAATACAAAATTAGGCAGGTTATATTATGATGAAAATAACCATTTGCTAGGCAACGGCTTGGTACACACCGCTTGAAAGCGGGAATAGCAACAGAAGGTAATAATAATAATAATAATAATAATAATAAATAAATTTTCATTTTTATATATTTATAATAATAATAATAATAAATGTTGAACGCACTCCTTACTTGAAGTGACTTAAACACAGAAATAGCTTGATGTAAAAAATTTTAAGAAATACAAATTTTACAACGTTCTTTCTTTTACTTTACCACAAATTATGAACGACATGAATAACCGGTCTTGCCGCAGAATCGTTTGGCTTCACAGCAAAACAAATTGAAATGTATTTATCCACCAAAACATGAGCACAATCCGATTTAAATGAGAACATTTCGTTCAACGGAACTTTTATAATTAATCCGACGGATTAGAGCTAGCAAGATCCAACTACAGTTGTATTACTGCTTCACCTTCAAGCTCCGAAAGTTTAGGTACTTCATTCCGAGCTCTTAATCAAAGGCGCTATTGATCCTTCCAACTTTCCTTTCTTCTAGGGCTTATTAAAACCTTGAAGTCAGCAACCAGTCTATCGCTGAACAGCCTAGTGGAGGGTCTGCCTCCTTTGGACACAGAGGTGCATTCTCTAATAATGTAGTAAACCCAGTGGAATGGTCGCATTTTCTGACATATGAAGGTTTTCTTATATCTTCACTCCCCTAACCCCGGGACGGAAAATCGTATCACCTGGAGAGAAGCTATTCTAGTGTTTAATCACCTTGCAAATGGGACCCCTGCTAGACCACGGGTCATTCGGCCATCCAAGAACTGTGAAGATATCGCGTTTTCCGCTTGGAGGATTTGACCTGTTAGAATTTATGAAGTCATCCATGGCACTGTTGTATTCTGATTATATGGTCACATGTATGAGTGACTATCAACAGGGTTTAGATTGGATATTGGATTTATTGACCACTCGTAAGTACAAGTAATTACAGCGCCACCGCTAACCTCCACACTCTGCAAATCACCACAGCACTCACTAAGGGTTTTCCAGCTTGCTGTGTCTTCACCAGCCGTTCACTGGCAACGACTTCTAGCAGTGAAGATTATTCAGCTTCACGCGCTCGAGTGCTCTCTTCAAAGATTCCCGTACAGAATTGACTAAGTTCTAAACTTGTCCATTGCTTATAACATCTCGGCACGGACCACACAGAAAACACAGCTATTCTCTTGTTATGAGTGGATTCGTTGCTGCAGAGATAAAACACCGTTCCTCGGTTGTTGTACTATTGTTTCTTTCGTGTCAGTTACTGCGGGAACTTGTTTACCGAGCCGTTGCTCTGAAAGGACAATGGTATATCCACCCATCCTGCTGTCGTTCCATAGCAACGGCTCTACAAATTACAACATCAAAATACGTCCTGAATATCGGAAAAATAATTTGTGGTATCAGCTGCTTCGGGTTGGGACCCAGTGACGAATCCTTATGAACAAATTTTTGAGGGAAATCTTAGAGCAACAAATTATGGATTTATCTGGCTCAGGTTGGATCCAGTGGAAAACTCACGGTAATGAAACTTCGGTTTAAATAAAAGACGGAGAATTTATTCGATCATCAGATCGACACAAGAAAAATTCTATTATATAAAGTGAATTTCAGCCGGTCACGGTAGCCGAGCTGTCTAAGGCATGTACTGTCTTCGCTCGCTTGGAAACCGGGATCGTGGGTTCGAATCCCACTCAGGGCATGGATGTTTAGTTAGTGTGTGTGTGTCCGTTTTTCTGTGTTTGTGTACAGGTAGAGGCCTTGCGACGAGCTGATCACCCGCCCAAGGAGTCCTACCGTATGTGTAAGATCTAGAAAAACCGTAGTGAACGGAGAAGTTTATGGAGGTAGACCTAGGCCCACTGGGGCTGTAGTGCCAAGGAAAAACAAAAGTTAATTTCTTTTACTGACAAGTCGCCATGCTAAATTACACAAATTCATTGAATTGCCGACAGCAAGTATATGTGCTTTAGGATGAATGTATACTTTACTGTATGAAATATGCACAAGTGGCTATGATTCTGAGCTCTCTGGAATATAGACTCTGTACTGGTTGCAACACTTATGTGCTGAACTGTGTTCCCTGTACGAGGCCACAAAAGCAGAGCGATTACAGAGAAGTAGATCTAAATATATTTTAGTTGAACCATGAAAACAAATTAACACTTTCTATAGGAAAATATCATTTACTCCTTTGAAAACCGAAAACAATTTTCTAAATGACACAGGGTCTTTCTAGAGCAGCTGCTCATAGGTCTAAATCAGATTGTAAAAAAATCACGTCTGTCATGGGACTTAAAAATTTACATTCTGCAATAAAACAACTGACCTTTGTGGCCTAGTGGTCAGAGTTCCTGGCCAAAGATCCACAGATCCGGGTTCGATTCTCGGAGCTACCAGATTTTCTGAGAAGTAGTGGGTCACAGTGGCCACGCAGTCTAAAGCATGAAATGTCTTAGTCCAATCAAACACTGGGATCATAGGTTCGAATCTCACTCATGGATATCTGTGTGCGTTTATTCTGTGTTGGTGTTAGGTAGCGGCCTTGCGATTGGATGATCCCTCGTCCAAGGAGACCTACCGTCTGTGTAAAAAGATTAAGGAACCGAGAAAGCGGCGAAGGTCCAACAAAAGGTCTGTAGAGCCATAAATAGATACGAGCATATTTTATCCTCAGATACATTCAAGAGTTTTCAAAATTTGTTGAATTCATAGTGCACATTATCCTCGTTCTTGTACGAGTACTAGATGTGTCGGGAACTGGTTAACAGGACATTACCTAAACATGTGGCTTAATGCAGACTCTACATCCTCAAATTTTGCGTCAGTAGTTTTGCAATTACGTCAGAAGGCACTGAAGATTCTAGAAATGTGAAAGATAACAGAAGGGGGGAAAGAAAAGAAGTAGCTTCTCACATGTAATCAATGTGTCTTAACAAGTTTGCCTGTCGTTTTTTTTTTCGCAATGTAACACAAAAACCTTGGACCTCTGTAAAAATAGATTGAGAGGGAGAAGAACAAGAGAAATAAGCCAGCAAGCCAGACGCAAAAAGCAAGGAAATGTTAATAACATTGCTTCAGACTATGGAAATTAACACACAGACCACTAGCGCACACAATGGCTACAGAAGAGGAAAGCAAAGATAGTAGGAAAGAGGATAAGGATGAGAGGAAAGTGGGGTTGGCAGGGGAGGGAAACAGAGATACTGTGAAGGCTGCTCCTCTAAGTACCTCAACTAGCACGTTTAGCTACTAAGAGTTTTCTGCTGGAATTCTGCCTTAGAGCATCGGGAAATTATAATGTGCAGACATGACACCAAATTTACGGAAACTTACATTTCAGCTTGTCCACAGAAAGTAAGTATATAATTACAATGGAAAAAAATACGGCATACTTGAAATTGGTAATCACTCACTCACTCATTCATGGAGCTGAGCCCTTCCTGAGAAGCCGCCAATTGTGCAGCTACTCAAGAACTACCCAGTATTTTATGGAACCTGAAGGTTCATTACCGTATTCACAAGGGCCCTGCACCGGTCCCTATCCTGCGCCAGATCAATCCAGTCCATATCATCCCATTCTAACTCTCTAAGATCCATTTTAATATTGTTCGTCCACCTACGTCTTGGTCTTCCTAGTAGTCTCTTTCCTTCTGGCTGTTCTATCCATATTCTATATGCATTCCTCTTCTCCCCATTCGTGCTACATGCTCTTCCCATCTTATCCTTCTTGACTTCCTCTGAAATTGTTAATACAAAATCAATTTATTAGATTCTCGAAGAATCTGCTACCATTCAGTTGAGAACACTGTACCTTACATAGAACCGTAATGATTACAGGACAGAAAACTCTATTTTACCTATTGTTTTATATGAGTGTGAAACTTCGTTTTTCCCTTTCAGGGAAGATTGCAGATGGACGGTGTTTGAGAACAAACAACTGAGATAGATATTTAGACCTTTGGAATGGAATTAATAAGAGGGAGAAATAATTGCACAATGAACTTCATAAATTCCATCATCACCCAATGTTATCAGGGTGTTCAAATTAAGAAGAATATGATGGACAGTGAATGTAGTACACATTAGAGCATGAAGAATACATTCAAAATATGAGTCTTGATACTAGAAGAGTGGAGACTACTTGGGAGATCTAGGAATAGGTGAAAGAAAAATATAAAACTGATCTTAATTAATCAGAGTGTGAGGTTGTGCACTAGAGTCAAATGGACATTGACAGGGGTCAGTATCACATGCTTTTAAATGTGGCAATATAAGTTATTGTTCTATAAAGGCTGAGAATTCTGTGATTACCTGGTGGTCTATTCGCTTGTGGAAAAAACTCTATCCCATGGAGCAGAATCTAGTTACAGTCATGTGACAAAAGTAATAGCTGAGACAGCTACAGGGATGTAATTAATTGTCTGTTATAAATTGCAAACGCGATGTAAATATACTTGTAAAGCTAATTTTAAACTTTGCCTCTATTACTTGTTTCTGTGTTGACAGTAACAGCAGTTACAACTGCTATGAGAATGAAAAGGGTTTAGGGAAAGAAGTTTTTAAAGTTAATTTCTTCCGCTAGGAGTATCACGGTTCACAGAGGGTGATAACAAATAAGGATTAATCGTTATAACATTATCACACCTTACTTCTAAATATTGTGTGCCTGTACAGTCTATGTGATAAAGCCTGCCAGCTTCTCTATAACAAAATTTTTTCAGATTTGTTTGCCATTTGGAAAGTTGTAAATATTTTAATTTGTAGCCAATATTAAGATTCGTAATTCCCTCCCATGCACGGAGTAGCGTAGTTGGTTGAGGCACTATGCTACCAGTCGGAAGGTCACGGGTTCAAATTCCGATGAGGTCACTGGATTTTTTCAATTGACCTAATCCTTCCAGCCGCACTATGGCCCTGGGGTCGACTCAACCTCTAACAGAAATGAGTACCAGGAATTTTCATGGGGGGTAAAGTGTGGCCGGCGCGTGTAAGGCTGACAACTTTATCGCCATCTTTGGAAGCGTCGACGTCTCACAACCCTATGGGCCTCCAAGGCCTGCTAGAGGGTTAGCTTTACCTTTTTCTTTATTCCCTCCCATACTTTATCAAATAACATTCAGGACTACTGGGTTTTTGGACTTTGCCCATTGTCTGGTGTTATAGAAACCACAACATTTCAGAAAATGGATCTGTTTCCTTCCTTATGATAGGGGTGAGCGGCAGGTATTCTGGTAGGTCCGTTAGAAATAGCTAACCTCAATGAGTGGACCTGGACGTTAGCTCTTTCTAAGGGACCCAACAGAACAGATGTCTCCAACCCCTCACCTGAAGAAGAAAGTAGATTCAGTTTCCGAAACGTCGAGTTCTTTTGTGTTTATTGGAATACCAGATGATGGCCAAAGTCCAAAAACCTAGTAATTTTGCATGGTATACCCTATCGTCAAAACCCCTTAGAATTAACCCCTATAAAATAAATAAGTTATTTACGTAAATTTAAGGTTTCTAACTAGTGAAGGTTACGGATATAAAGCAATGGGCTACGAGGTGAACGGCTGGGGTTTGATTCCAGGTATTACACTCTTTACTGTTGTATTAAAAATCTCCTATGCAATGTGCATTAGCAGTTCTTTCAGTGGAACATAAATCCATTAGCCCCCATCCTGTGTCGAAGTTACGGATGCTTGCACTTTTATCTTAATGTCTTCATGGAGAGGAAGCCGAAGCTACGAACCCCGGTAAAATTTATCCTAACACTATAACTACATATATAATGGGGCATAAAAATGTAACATGAAATCTCAAGCAAGTTGGCTGTACCCTTTCCCTTAAAGACCCACGCCCGAATGTAATAGTCAAAACTTGAGACATTTGTTTGTAAACCTCGTTCTCCCATTAATATAGGGTGTTGTGGCCCAAAGGCCGACTCCCGGTAATATGTTAACATAGTATTAACATTTCTGTATTTTGGGGAAAATATTTGTTAGGATAGATTTGGTTTTGGGAAATATTTGTAAGAGGTACGAAAGCGGACGTACGAAAGGTTAACAACTTAAAGGAATTTCTGCGTAGGGATTTAGACGGACATTGGCTTGCCACGAGGGAATGCCCAGTCAGCAGAATGACGTTGAATGTATATCGAACTGCTAACTACAGAATTTACACTTGTGTGATGGGGGGACGTTTGGAGGTAAAATTGTCAGCCAAACGGTTTAGCAGTAGAAGGGGGTGTGTCCCCTTAGCATCCCAGCCAACGAGATCACCCACCTTGGGATAAGACGTCACTGGAGGTGGACTTACACCCTCCGGGAAAATAATGAGTAAGCATACATAGGGGTATATAACCCAGAGACCAAATTAGGAAGGGGATTATTCTAACAGTAATTTTGGCCATTTGCGGCCGTAGGCTCTGTCCAAATGGACACCGACTCGACTCCCGGCAACGCCATCCGTCTGCAGACTCAACGCAAAGTAAGTGGAAACTACTCTTATCGCCATGCGCAATAATTGTAATATTATTAAAGTGTAACTCCTCCAATGGGACTAGAGTTAGGAACGTTAGAAAAAGTGTACAGGGCGTAAGAATGATCAACCGAGTGATGCGAGGTANCAGACGTTTCCTTAGTCCATACCCCTGTGACTGCAAGAGAGGAGGTGGCAGTGGGGATACCTCCACGCCCCTGTCACCTCGACGTAACATAGGGTATTTATAATTGAAATAATTTGAAATTTCTGAATTCAAACTGTTTCTATGAGGATGAATATGAGTTATGTCTTATTTAAATTATTTCCGTAAGAAAAATTTGAATTAGGAGCCTGATGAAAACAGTGTAGACCTATACTGTGTGGTTATCAAGATAATAATTCTGTGCGAAGAACTTTATCCATTATTTATTGTTTGTGATGGGAATAAATTTGTATCATACCTCGTATGATGAAAATAATTGTACGCTGAATATTTGCAAGAATTTGAGCCAGAAAAAAATGCATTTCATCCTTATTATAATATATCTAAAAGCCTTTAAATTTTCTGTTCCCCTTATTATGATTTTTATCACTATTCAGTCACGTTTAAAATGATCAGCTGGAGAAATTAATAAATAAGCTATGCATCTATTTCATCCTGAAATGCGAAGTCAAATTCTGCTAACACAGTTCTCGGGTGGACCGACATATATCGCGAGACTAAATTTCTAAAATTCCCTTCTTCACTTCCTAGAACAGAAAATGATTTTGAAGCTGTTAACGCTTTACCAGTGACGATGGTTTCCACACTCTGCTGTAACGAAACCAACGAGATATGGAGACAAAGTTAATGGCGGGGAAAATGAACCCATTTCTGCCACAGCAGCCTCCTCAGATGGGACGACGCAGTAGTGCCAACATTTTCTGGCTTCAGTGCATGCAGTTCTTTCAGTGACAGGAAGAAAATGGCTTGTGCTGTCAATTACATCAGCCGTAACATATGATCGCAACGCAACACGACTGAGAGACAACGGAAATTTACTCGCTGTCTGGCAGTAGATACAAATGTTCAATCTTTGTAAGACGAAACACACGATTTTCAACTTTCAAAACCGAAATCGTGAATTTTTTTTTTGTTTCACCCAAGAGAGCAGTACCATATATATTCATTCTTCGACATGTCTTATTTGAATGTAGAATTAAAACTACATAGTTCCAAACGTATATTATTTCATGGCATGAAACTTAATATTTGCCTCGAAATTGGACAGGCGTCCCACAGTTTGTTTTAAGAATTCTCCATTAGATTACTCGACACTAAATTCATCTATGCTGCCTACAGTAGCCGATAAGTCTAAGGCATGTACTGTTTTCGCTCGCTCGGAAATCGGGATCGTGTGTTCGAATCCCATACAAGGCATGGATGTTTAGTATGTCCGTGTGTTTATTCTTGTGTTGTCCTGTGTTCAGTTAGGGACCTTGCGACGGACTGATCACTCGTCCGAGGAGTCCTACCGACTGTAAAAATGATCATGAAAATGAGAAATCAGCGGTATGCTCCAAAAGTGGGAGCGAAGGGAAGGAAAGAAATTCATTTATGGAGAGCTTTCAAAACTAACCGTGGAACACAATTTCGAAGCTAACTTAGACCGTCGTGCTACGTAAAGAAGGAGACCTATGTCACGAAACTGGGTAGATTTGCCCTACATTTTATCGGTTTTGCTGCGTAATCTGAACATTGATTCCAGAGAATAATGAAACAAGCAACTGCAAATTGGAGAGCGTCTAGCTGTTTGTGCTGGACTATTGATATCATGGACGTGTGCTGGACGTTATTTGTAAAGCATGGTTCGTTAAGCAGAGACTCGTCCCCTAGCTGGATAGGATAAAGGGGAGATTTTCTGCCACTGAACTAGCGCTAGGTAATATTAGCGCTCCCGAATACACAAATCTCACAGATGTAGCCTAACTGGCCACGTTTTTGTGACTGAGAATATCAAATATCACACCTCAAGGTCATCTTTCGCCATTTAATGAAAGCAAGGCCCTTACAACGCCTATGAATATATAAACAAATTCGCCGTTAAAGATAAGGTAAGGTATAGTTGTCCCTGTGCTTAACTAATTAATCACTACACCATGAAGACGTATGGGGGAGTGCATGTATAGATCCAAATTTTTTTTGACCTCGGCACTAGTTGGAGGTGAGTGGTTTGCTTCACGCCCCGGCCCGTTTACCCCGGGAAAGATCTCCGGTACCATTGGATAGAAGGTTGGGTGGACCAGAGAGAGTATGGACTACTTGGAGAAGACAAAATTCTTGTCCCCACCTGGGCTCGAACTTTGACCCTTCGATCGCCCAGCCTGTAGCCAGTCGATATACTGACTGCGGTCTAAAAATGGATACACCAGTGACAATCACAACTAAACCTGCAATATTTTCATGTTTTATTTAACAAGTCTAGACAAGATTATTCTTTCAAAATTTCTGGTGAAGAAAATACTTTTTAAAGATAGATCCTAAATTCATTGAAGTTTTACTCGATTACGTTCTCCTGAGCGGAAGAATAGGGTGCGGCTCGACACGTCACAACTCATCCGCTGTCAATATCGTGTTCTGTCCCATTTCTATGTTCAGCCTATGTCCACCACAGTCGTGACATAAGGCATTCTCACTAAATTTCTACACTATATTTCAAGACAATATAGTGTTTCAAATTACTAGACCAAGAAGTGCGGAAGATAAATACTATACAGTCATGAGCGGATGAAAACATGAAGAGAGAGAAGAGTAAGGGAAAGATTGTTTTCCATTTCAGATACCTAAAATACAGCAGAATTTTGTTCGATTTAAATATGACATTAATTTAAATATTCATTCGTCGATGTTAACGGAGCGCACAGAAACATCGTTCCTATTTTGTTTTATCCATTGTTGCGTGCGCAGAAACACCATTTATATGTTGCTGTTTACATGCCGTTGCTTAGTAACAGCGTTATATAATTGTTTGTTTCGCGGTCGTTGTCTAGCAACGGGTCTACATGCCACAATACCATAATATGTCCCATACAAACAATACCTCGTCCCGCGTGCACTATTTCTGATGACAAAGTTTTGGTGACAGAAAATAATTGTAATGGGTAAAGGTGGTATATCCATCCCCCCCCTCCCACATTTTTTAAATATATATATACCCCAATGCAACGGAAGGAGAATGAGGAGGAGGGGCAGTGTTAGAGTGTCTGAGAGAAGTATGGAGATCTGCAGAACACGACACCCTGCGCGGGATTCAAACTTGATAAAACAAACGCAAAAACAAATTGATATAAGTTAAATTATTGAGTGCCTTCACTTATTAATAAACTTACAGTTAATTTACTTACACAAAATGAAAAATGAAAACAATATTAATCATTTACTGTGATGTGTCTAAATAATTTTGTGGAGGTGCTTGGTTCAATTGCCTACGGAATCACTGTAATTTGTAAATGAGATTCTCGCAGTATTCCTCAATAGATAGACATTAACAGATGTACCAAATTTGAAATAAGCCTACCTCATTTCAGCTCGACATTCTGCTCAGTTCGCCCTGCGTGTGAGCAATCTCATTTCATTCGAAGCAATGCAACACCTCCAGTCGCTGAATAGTTTTTAAATATGTAAGATTCGAGGTTTTCACTGCGGTGACAATGAAGAAAGTTGTGTTATGGAATGTGGCGCCGTGTTGATGCTGTTTTAACCGACGTTTCGGAGGAACGTCAATTCACACACGATCTACACGGCGCCACATCCCAGAAGACTCCATTCTTCTCAGTGTTTAAATAACTTACGAGACAGCCAAAACGTATTCCTCCTGGTACCTGCATTATACAGACTGATACGTAATGTTATTACGGTTTGGTTGCGAGGAGGGTGGAATATAAATTTCTAAAGCAAAAAGGGGTCTAAAAGATGCCATTTTCAATATCGCTTTCTTATCACGTGCAATGTAATTACCGGAGCTTAGAGCTTAAACTGTCTGGCTTGGTCTGGTTGGCTCTGCAAAACTGAAAGCCGAGATATATAGCAACTTATCTGAAGCCCTCTGAGCAAGCTGTGGTATTTCCGCTGTCGTACTCAATGAGATAGATCACTTGTAATGAGTCTGACTTGATTCTGGTAGGCAGGGATTCAAATCTCGATCCGGTCATTGGTGTACAGTCGTGTGAATCAGTTTTTGCTGAAGAATACATGAATTGGACCATTGCTATTTTCGCTGTAATCCTTTTGCAACTGACAAAAAGAAATTAACATATAACAAAATCTCATTTCATATATGGAAAACAGTTGATTAAGTAGAAATAATAGCCTTCGAAACGAACCAAATTTACCATTAAATCAAAATAAACTAACATTTTCAAAAGGCGTAATATTATATGAGTGGAGAGTACTTCTTAAACTCAGTACATATATTTCTCACATTATTATCTCACTAAGCTCATGCTCGCCGGTCACGGTAGCCGAGCGGTCTAAGGCATGTACTGTCTTCGCGCGCTCGGAAGTCGGGATCGTGGGTTCTAATCCCACTCAGGGCATGGATGTTTGTGGGCGTTTTTCTGTGTTTGTCTATAGGTAGAGGCCTTGCGACGAGCTGATCACCCGCCCAAGGAGTCCTACCATATGTGTAAGATCTAGAAAAACCGAAGTGAATGGAGTTCATTGAGGTAGGCCTAGGCCCACTGGGGCTGTAGTGCCAAGGGAAAAAAAGTTGATGCTCGCTTATTGCAGTTACAAGTCTATATTGTTGCTAATCACAGTACAAACTGCTCATGAAGTGAAAATCTTTTTATTTTATAAAAGATTTAAGGTTCTCACAGCGGTCGTCACGAAGAGTTCTATATTTTGAAAAGTAGTGTCTAATAGGCTGTTGAAATCAATTAAGATTTCGGAAGGATATTTTGCCTTCATCTTCAGGATTGAAGATTAAGCCAAGTACGAAACCAGCATGAAGCCTGCAACGAGCAGACAGATCTCTGTTGATTGCCCGCTTCTTACTGGAGTTTCGGAGGAACAGGTCACCACCATAACCCCCTAGGGAAAAAACTATCAGTGCCCACTGGAGAGCAAGTTGGTGTTACCTAGAGCCGGTCTGGACGACATGGAAAGTAGAAAAATCTTGCCCGTACCGTGACTCAAACTTCGATCCCTTGGCCGTCAAATCCGCAGAGTCGTTATGTCGACTGCGCTGTGTCCCATAAGGCATACATTAAAATAGAATGAAATGTAAATGAAGTTTTGTTGTTCTAAACATCAGTTTTCTATGCTTACGATAAATATTTTCCCATGTTTCCGTTTCTTATACAAATCACAAACACGCACAAGTACGCATGCGTACGTACAGTGCATTAGAGCCATTAGAGAATCTATTTAGACTTAAGCAAAAATCAAGTCACTCAGTACCTTCCGAAACGCAAGGATTGCCTAAGTCTGAAAGCTTCTGAACCAGCAATAAAAACTTCAGTGTTCAGTTAGTGTTTCTGCCTCATGTAGTTACGTGCTGGCTGTAAGAATGGGGCCTATCTGCAGAGCCTTCCATTTGTCTGCAGTGAACTTTCTTATTACTTGCAGCATATGACTGGAATACTGAAGAGGAAGAAATTGGGACAGATTGCTGAGAACAAAAAAGAGAAGACGCTATTAAATTAAGGGCAAGCTACCCTTTGTCTACTCAAAGTGGATCAAACAGCAAGCAATATTCCCTACCCTTCCTCATTATCACTCTCTACAGAAATGGAACACTTGGATTTTGATTTTATTTCTTGTTCTTTTAACAAAGTTATCAGTAGTTGAGGTTTTGTAGGGTCAATGGAACACTTGAAAATTTGAAGAATGTCATCTTCTTTGATGTGGCGCCGTGTATATCTTATGTAAGCCGACGTTTTAGAGTAATGTATCGCCTCCATCTTCAGGGTAGAAAAATCAGCGACCGAGGAACCAGCAGACTGCAGTCACTTACACAAGCTGGTTCCTCACTCACGGATTTTTCTATCCTGAAGATGAAGACGATACGTTCATCCGAAATGTCAGTTAACATAAGATCTACACGACGCCACATCCCAGAAGACGGCATTCTTCATAGTCACCGCCGTGAAAACCTCAAATCTTACTTGAAAATTTATCTTGTAGTTACGACATGAAAGTGTTGAATAAATTCAATTACCAATGCAAAGCCAGTCTATAGTCACACATACACGTGACAATTGGGTCTGTCAATGGCTGGATGTTCCATATGATTAGTTGGATGGACGAAGCGATACTAATTGCAGAGATTACGCTAAACTCTGCTTCGTGTTCGGGGAAACAGAAGAATATACCGCGAAGAAGTAAATTCCTGGAACTGAATCATATCAAAACTAAGAACATTTCTTAACAGCACCCTCATCTGGGATGTGACTCCGTGTAGTCTGGTAGAAGTTTATGGAAGCTTCGGAGGAACATGCTACCTCAATCTTCAGGGTAAAATTATAAGTTGAGCAAGCAAATGACAAGCACAGCGTGGAGAAAAATGGATGTGAATATTCTTTTGCATAAGAGCTTTAAGATGTAAACAAACCACGAGGAGCAGAGACAAGGGCGAAGGAACACGAGGACGGAGACAGTAAGCTCCTCCGTTGAGTCGGTAAACTTCTGCCAGACGACGCGGGTTCTCGTCCCAGGAGACGGTCGTCATAAACATATCGCGAGAATCTGAAATCTCACAAACAACATATCCCCATAAGAAAATGTAAATTCTCCCATTTGACCGCAGCAAATATATGTAGAGCTGTGTAAGATTTGAGGTTTTCACGGTGGTGACTATGAAGAAAGCTGTCTACTGGGATGTGGTGCCGTGTAGAAATTGTGTTAACCGATGTTTCGGAGGAACGTATCGCCTCCATCTTCAGGGTAGAAGACAAGAAGAAATCCAAGAGCGAACCAGCTAGAGCAGGTTGTTACAGCAGCTGACGTTCTACATTCATGAACAGTCCCAAGACTAGGAATTAAACCAGGGCGACCCAATCAATGTTACGTAGCTTCTTCATCAACCGGGCTGGTTTATTCTATGGACAATGCTCAGAAATTTGTGCAGCAAATCAGAGTTTTATACCAATCGTAATCGAGAGCGTAAATACTAATATATTCATCAACTGAATATCATACCTAAGAGAATCATCAGATGACTGAAAGCAAGCAATGGTCACTTAAACCATCAAATAGTAAGTTTAGCAGCTACTTCTGATGAAAGGGGTTAGTTAATAGATAACATTGGTATGTCAAGCCAAAGTAGCTCATATTAAGCATTCCTTTTATGCCCCAAATAATAGCTAGAGCACTCGCTCTAGCTGGTTCGCTAGTGGATTTTTTGTCTTCTACCCTGAAGATGGAAGCGATACGTTCCTCCGAAACGTCGGTCTACACGGCGCCACATCCCAGAAGACGGCTTTCTTCATAGGTATAGCTTATTCTACGATAGTGCGACATTCTTGTTAATGTCACAGTAGGCCTAAATCATAATGTCTACAAATTTCCAAAATAATTTATATCCAACACTTTTCCGGATGATTCGTCATAAAATCTTATGATATTGCCGTGTATATTAATGATGAAATTAGACGCCCTTACTTTTTTTCTGACTTTATTGCCAAGCACTCAAACTGGGATTAACAGATGACCCAACCTGTGAAAGGTGTCTACAAGAAGATGAATCAGACAAGGCAACCACGTTCCCGTTGCCAGGCAGCAGATTCTTAACAATGCAACATTTGGACTACATCAACGGATGAGCTGTGGTCTTTTTACCTGGTCCGCCCCTAGAGGTTATAAGTGAGACGAAGCTTGGACCTTTTTTTAATTCGATTAGTGGGGGGTGCAGTCCAGCTGGGCCCACTCGGCACGGCGGCCAATGATTGGCCTATTGTAGCCTGCCCCGGGTTATTATGATGATGGAGAATTTGGTGGAATGAAGACTGGCAGGGGAAACCGAAGTCCTCGGAGAAAACCTGCCGCGGCGCCACTTTGTCCACCAAAAATCCCACTTGACCAGAGCCGGGATCGAACCCGGGCCGCCGCGGTGGGAAGCCAGCGAATTACCGCTTGAGCTGTGGCGCGGCCTTAAACTTGGAGCTTATTTCAAAGTTCTGTATGTATGAATCAGGAAATTGAAATCAAACACCTAGAAGCATCGGACCTCCCTCTGTTCTAAGAAGAGAACCCATTTCGAAACACATAAATGATTTGGGAATGAACAAATTTTGATCACGGGTCCTGACGGGATCCGAAAACAAAACAATTATGCTGGCGAGGACCAGTAGCAAGTTATTTCTCTGCTCAAGAAATTATCTTCGAACTGTAGGACCCTCAACATCTCACAACCCTATGGGCCTTCACAGCCTGTTGCAGGGATACCTTTACTTTTACTTTACTGGTTGTTCGTAATTAAGGTAATTCTCTTGTTAACTTATTAATGTAAATAACTGCATACAGAAAGATTTTATTTAAAGCTTATATTTAACAATCTAGTTAAGAAATTCCATCTTTTTTAATCCAAAAAATGATCAACTTCAAAAATCCCATTATAATACCCGATACTGAGCTACTTAAACCCATATATTCACAACCTGCCCTTCTAACATCCACACTGGAATTATTTTGTCTCCTAATATATTCAGATATACAGATATATTTTCTTCTCATTCTCCACACTTCCTCAAAAAATCATGAAAATGGCTGCAACTAATGACTGCTGAAAGCAAAGTAATAACAACTGGACTAAGCCTCTTCACTTTTACTCAATTTGCATACATGAATAATTCTGTCTCTGTGATCCAGTGGTCAGAGTTCCTGCCCACAGATCCAGAGGTCCCCCGTTCGATTCCCGGGGCTACCAGATTTTTTAGAAATAGTGGGTCTGGAACTGTGTCCACTCAGCCTCGTGAGGATAATTGAGGAGCTACTTGAATGAAGAAATAGCGGCTCCGGTCTAGAAAAAATTAATTAACGTCCGTGGGGATGCGTTGCGCTGACAAGGCGACACCCTCTGTCCTCAAAAGTTGGTACTAACTTCGCCGACAAGCGGCTGTCGTTCGGTCGGTATAGTTCGTTTGCGGACTCAAGCCACGGAGTAGCTAATTCTGTGTCGACTTATCACTAATATTTGGATAAACTATTAAACCACCTATAGAAAAACAAATTTTATGAATAAAATTAATTAACACACACACACAAAAAGCTGTCCTTCTAACAGGCAGTGGAGGCACATAGGGTTGTGAGACGTCGAGGCTCCCACATTTTCAAGACAATCATCTCATAGATGGCAGCGAGGTTGTCAGCTGGAGGCATGAGGTTAATAGAAGAGTCCAATGACCTCATCGAGTATCGAACCTGCGACCTTCCGGTTTGTAGCATAGTGCCTCAACCAACTACGCTACAACTCGCCCCAGACAATAAAAAACACACATTTAAATTAAAAAAAAACGAGGTTTGGAGGCAAACGGATAATTATAAACCCATCCAGCCCTTAAATCAGTCAGTTTCTCTGTCTGTCTATTGAGGGCTAGGAAGAGCCAGGAAGTAGGAATAGTGGGAGTCATATTTTACGGTCAGAACAGCCCCATTGTGGTTTTGTACCGTGTGGGCGGACGGGAGATGGGGCACAAACTTCTGACCACTATCGAGATAGATGGTGACTTTATCACCTTCGGTTGTGTCTGCCAGTCGGAACCACAGTCGATGGTGAGAGGGAAGCAAGAAATATATTCCAAACCACCCTATATGTCCACGTTATCTGTCTCAGGTGCACTAGCTGCACAAAAGGGGATACATGGTTCTCAATTTTACGGTAGAGAAAGGCGGACATTTAACCAAATAAACACACCTTAATGACTTTCAGATACTGTTTAGGTTCCAGCTCCTTTATTAAGAAAATTTGTCATTCCATGTTATGTACGAGTATGTGGTTTGTTAGTAGATTCATTTAAGTATATAATGATATTGAGGAGATTGAAATGTATAAATTTCCTATGCACTAAACGATTATCAGCAATAATTATGAAGCGAGGACGTGAAACCTGGTTCTGCCTTTTGAAATTCACAAATAACTTCATTCTGCTTCTAGAGAAAGGGTGGTGGTATGGCATTCGTAAGAGAGACAGAAAATGCATATAAACTTTTAATAGAAAACCGGAACGGATTTGAATGGACTTTGGGACAACTAGACATGGATGGGATAACAATATTAAAATGAATAAGGAACTGAGGATATGGGCTGAATTTAACTGGCTCAGGAATTGCGAACGCAGGAGTAAACTTCATGAAAGGCATGAATTTATTCGTCACCTAACCAAGTATCTCTTTTCAAGAAAAGCACTACTCCACAGAGTCAATGTTTCAATATATATAGTCACGTGTATGAGTCACTATAGACGAGGTTTGGATTGGTAATTGGATTTAGTGACCACTTACAGATAATAACTACAAATACTTCTAACGCTCCTGCTAAATCACACATTCTGCAGTTCACTACAGAACATAGTAAGCCTTCTCAGTTTGTTTTCACTATCCCTTTCCTGGTAATGGAACCTAAGAATATCCTTTTCTTACGTCCTTACTGGCTGGCGAATGTCTCACAACTAGCTCCCAGGCTGGCGGCCATCTCACAGCAACCTCGTACTCTTCTGACTGACTGAACCCAACAAACTGCAGCTCCAAACTTGTTCTACTTGTAACATCTTGGCAAGGACCTAACAGAAAACAGCATTCCTCATTGTTATAGTTCATCTATTGCTGTGATAACATGTTTTTTGAAGCCTTTACTAGGTAACGGTTCCTGTATATTTGCTTATCTCGCAGTCGTTTCCCAGCGGCGAGTCCACATGCTACAATATAATTTGATAAGCACATTTTCTGGAGATATTTATTTGATCCTGCTCTTTACTGCTGTTTTTTCGGCTTTCAAATCTAAATAAGTGATAATATATCAGAGATTAAGCTTGAAATTTAGGGTCGCAATTGAGTTTAATTATTATAATTTTTTAAAAATATTGTGTTATTTTTAATGCAGCATACTTTTATGTTTTCGATCCAGTGTCCCCTTATTTATTCCGACGTCTCTCATATTGATATTAATATTCGACTCTTTAATGGCTGCTTCACACTAATTCTGGGAACAGTAATAAATATCCCCAGCTGGGGCTCGACACCAAGACTTACCGACTGACTGACCGTCAGTCGTAATATGACTTTGACTTTGACGTTGAGAGTACAAGGACAGAAGAGTGCAGAAGACTACAAGCACAAAAATGGAGCCTGTCCTAGTGGTTTGTGAATTGGGTAGATTAGCGATACCTCTATAATTAATTGTGAATAAGAACGATTGTAAAAGAAGGCGTTAATAAATCCAACCATCCAATCCAGGACCCGTTAATATTGGTCACGACCTTAAATCCGTGACACTACAATTGATCCTGTACATATCTTTCGGAGGACTTAATTAGGTAGCCATATATTCTGGATAGTCTCTTTCCAAAAACAGAAGATCGCATTAAGTGGAGGAACTGTTTTGGAAGAGACTGTGGACCTGTCGTCTGACAGATTACTGATGGATGGATGGATATTCTGAAGAAATTTAGTATTGAACAACAGAAGTCAACATAACAACTAAGCACAGTATATTGTTGTGGTTCCCCGGAGAAATAACTTCAACCCTATATAAAATATATATTTAAAAATGATTTTTCCTTCGTCAATTTTTTGTTCAGTTGAACGGCCATTAGTGTCACTTGTCTGCTCCTGAAGCAAAGAGACACGCATCTCTCTCGCCACGCCAAGGTTACGGTCCATAGAGAGAGACACCCTCTCTCCAACTGCCCACTACCGAGCCTAGCTACCATTCAGCTAAACCCGATTCTATATCAACTAATGGAATTTTGCTTCAATAAGGGGCAAATGGCCCATCACAATGGTCGCTCGACCTCAGGCATGAAATGTCTTCGGCCGTTCGAACAGAGGAATCGTGGGTTCAAATCCCATTCAAAGCATGGATGTCTGTGTGCGTCTATTCTGTGTTTGTGTTAGTTGCGGCCTTGCGAATGGCTGATCTCCGTCCAAGGTGTCCGACTGTTTAGACTAAGAAACTGAAGTCAATTCAAGCGTTTCATGGATGCTTTATGTTCCAAGTGGGAGCAACAGGAATAGGAGAAAAAGAAAACACGGGGAAATTCCATAATTAGAAAGGGACGTATATTCGTAAGGATGTGTGTATAAAGCGACGGCAGATCTCACAGAGACAGTTTTATACTCGGTACCTACTGATCCGTGTCCTACACCTCTGGATGCATCCGTAAATATAATAACGTGTAGGACAGCGAGGATCATAAAGCTTCATTACTCGTACATATGATTATCATCATAATGGTTCGTACCTCACAGAAAACTCAGTACAGCTGTAGCTTCTCATCATTAGCGCACTGTTGTTGGTCCTCAGAACCCTATAATCATAGCTCGAAAGAAATTCCATTTCTAAATATTTTTCCTTCATAAATTAATTTAATCTTCACTGTACGAAACAAAAATAGAAATGCTAAGAATTAAGAGACGACAGAAGAATTTTCTTTCACTTACATTAAGTCTATAAAGCAGCGGTCTCCGTAGTCTAGAGGTAACGTTCCCACCTCATGACTCGTAGTACGCGGGTTCAAATACCCGGCGGAGGTCGTCGAATTTTTAAGGGCGGAAGAATTCAAGTAACAAGTCCTCCGGGAGGGACTTTAAGCCGTGGGTCCCGTGTCGTAGCTTTACGGCACGTAAAAGAACCTCATATCTCCAAAGGAGGTCACTGAGCCAAATTACGGACGTTTCCCGCCCAACAGCAGTCTCTAATACCTCTGGTAGATGGGGGAAGCATTATAGATACCTCTCAGCTAGTAGAGCCGGTCTCACTGGCTGGGCGGGACTGATGGTAAGCACCAGTACCAGTAGGATATAGAGACTGGTAGAAATCATAGAGGGAAGCACAATGGACCAATATAGGTCTAAGTGCATGGGGAAACCCACCCTCTCCAATAACTAACTAACTAACTAACTAAGTCTATAAAGCATAAAAAATATTCGGAGCAGAAGTGAGCTGCATTTCTTAACGATATGCTTCGTTCAAACACTGCAAGTATAAACATCAGGAACTGTCGTAACAAACTCACTCCACAACAAAGGACATTCCTTGAAAATTTGGTCAAGAACTGCCCTGAGATTGTGGAGCATGAAGATTCATCACCGTGTTCAGAAGTATCCTACAGATGATCCTCTCTTCAATCAACAGAATCCTTTCCTCAACTTCACATCCTACTTCTCCAAATCATTTTATAATCCTATTATCCCATCCAAAGGGGTTTACTCGTATATACCTTTTTGGTTCAGAAAAATTTCAGAGATTTGGAAACAGCAAAACAAAATTCCTGGTCACCCATTTCAGGAAAATGTTGATTTGTGATGGAAAAGTTAAGGAAATGTCTAATGATATGCTGGAGGTGTTTCTTGAATTTAGAGTCACAGGGTAGAAGCCACCTCTTGTACATCTGTTGGAAAAGTCTCTATCAACGACAGATTTCCTATGCTAAGCAAGGCCCTCAGCAGTGTTACAGTACTGCCGATGGGTGAGAGGGTTGTAGTGTTATGAATGCGGTGAAACACGAAGTTTTCACTGCAGGCAAGCACTATGAATTATTTAATGGTGTTCAACATAAATGACCTAAATAAAATTTAAGATTCCGGCCCCGGTGGTTATGACGAATTCCACCTTCTTGAATATAACGCCGTGTAGACCGTTGAAAGTCAACCAAAGTTTAGGAGGCAATATGTTCATCCGAAATGTCGGCTGATTTTCAAGGGATTACGTGATGTTATATCCAAAAAGACAGAACTCTTTTTGAATGAACTAATTTTTTAAGATATTGGTGCAACGTGATATACTGGTATACGGTGGTATAAAAATGTGAAAGGTAATATTGTCCCTGTGCTTAAATAATTAAACACTACGCCATGAAGACGTATGGGGAAATGGATGTTTATACCCACATTTTCTTGACCTCGGCACTAGTTGGTGAGTGGTCAGCTACACGCCCCGGCCTTTTTACCCTAGGGGAAGAGCACCGGTACCCATTGGATAGGAAGCTGGGTGGGTCCCAGAACCGGTCTGGATAAAATGAAGATGTGAAAATTCTTACCCCTACCGGGACTCAAATTCCGACCCCTTGGTCGTCCAGCCCGTAGCCAGTCGCTATACCGACTGTGCTATCATGACTCTACATATGATGCTATATGGAAACAATATTAAAATGGACCTTCGAGAAACAGTTCGTACAGATATTTAATTGATTGTGGAGGATCAGGTTACAGCCAAATAACTGGCATCCATGGATATGAATAATTTATCTTAGGTTTCCATAAAACTATAAATTCAGTTGCCCAATTGAATACCAGTAAATATCAATAGTAAAGGAAGACACAGTCACTTCATCAAGTAGAACCGGAGGGTGTCACAGTTTCACAATAATGTGTGCATCAACTCGCGTGTATTTTAAAATCATCCGCTAAAATTCTTTGGTTTCAAGAGGCGAATTGAGAAAGTAATGAACAAAGTTTCAGAGAGTGCGGTCCCCGATTTGATTACCTTCCTGAAGAGGGAGGGGTTGGAGGTGGTGGGCTATTGATTGCGGGAGCCGGCGAGAGCTCGGGACACAACCAGGCGGCCCCTCCGACTCCACGGAGCTGGGATTATACGCCCGGAGCTACCACTTCAGCGAGTCGCCAGTCTCAAGGTTTACTATCTTACTTCACGGTGACTGTGGTGAAACGACTGAGCCATGCATCCGAGTCATTAGCGGAAGAAACTAAAGAAAATCAAGTCGCTCTTCAGTAAATAACGTTGCAATTGAAGTAATTCTGTTTCATAATCCCGAGGCTTCTGGTTCGATTCTTACAGCTGACACATATATTTAACAAGAGATGTTCGTAGTTTTCTTTCGGTCTTCTCGGAAAATGAAACAACTGCGGTTTATATGCCCGAAGAAGAAATATGGGATTATCATCATAATCAATAGCTAGGATTATACTGAAGTCTCTGTCTTTGTGCAACGTCGTTCACTAACAGTTTGGTTGAAACATGTACTGGCCAATAAAGGAATACGAAGAAAGAATCTTGAAGGACGATGTACACAGAGGGCACAAAAGCTTCAAAGTCAGATCTGTAGAGTGCAACAGGATGCTGAAATGTAACATTAAGTCTCTGTTCTTAAATGTTTTCACTATACTTGTTGCCTTCTTCATTTTCTGGACGTCCAGAATATATGATACTCATTTCTGCTAGAGGCTGAGTCCAATCCAGGGCCATAGTGCAGCTGGAAGGATTAGGTCAATTGAAAAAATCCAGTTACCTCATAGAGAAGGGAACCTGCGAACTTCCGGATTGTAGCGTAGTGCTTCAACCAACTGCGCTACCACGTGCTCCGAAGACAGAGGATGTGAATATGTTAACTGGTTCATTTGGTTTATGACAGGGCCCATTAGCGAACTATTATGAAGGAAGAAATACACTTTTTCGTTACATTAACAAGGGGAAGGACATTTGACATTTTCTCATGAATATCATTCCTCCATTGAATTGGTAGTCAGCGGTTTGTTTGATCTGGATTTTATTGGGGTTTTGATGGTAAGATCGAAGCAGCACGTGACTGAGGATAGTTCTGAAGAAGAAGAAATGGGGGAGATCAGATTCTGCCCAGAAGGTATCAATTGAAGCCTGTCACTCCTTTCCTTTCGCTTTCCTGTGAACATCGAGGCTCTGGAGTGAAAGTCCTGTGCTTAGACCCAGGCACAATTGCATCTTAATATACTTGTCATTACATTCTTATCGCTGACTGTTTGTCCTGTCACTTTATGACGTTGTGTCAATCAGTGGGAATAAGAAATTGTAAAATGATAAGGAATATTTAATCGAGAGGGATGCAGGGGGGAATACCGACCTATTATTATGATAATTTCAGGATCATATATTTTGGAAATAGATACATGCAGTTCAGATTTATGGGTGGATATTGCTGAACTCATTAATACTACCATACTGTGACATGTGGAGCCGTTGTTAAGTAACGACCGCGAAATAAGCAGTCATACAACAACCTTTGCTAGGTAATTGCTCTGTAAACGACGGTTGTTGATAGATGCCCGCAACAGACACGAACGCAATATTGGAAAAACTTTTGTGGAGTTGTTCTCTGTTCGGTCCGTTCCGAGACTATATAACGAGGTCAGATGCCATTTCAAGCACACGGCCGTTCAAGTGACTGGACTGTTATTGTAGCAGGAGCTACTAATGACAGGGCATGATATGCTGTACTGAGCCTGGACTGACAGAGGTCCTGTATATGTTGTATATACACACATTTAATAACATGTAAAATGTAAATTGTACTTACTGACAACAGGCTGTTGAGAACTGTCGACATTATTGTGTGTGTGTGTGTGTGTGTAACAGTAAACTGTAAAGTGCAGCCACGAGTTGCATGTCCAAAAGTTCAATAAATCCGATTACCAATCCAAACCTTATCTACAGTCATTCATATCCGTGACAATCTATATAAAACTTTAACAGAAATCTACCATGATGCCCCAGACTCGTTACAATGCACTTCATTAATTTCTCCTGATATAAATTACGATTATTAAATATCGCACAAAACTTTATTTTATTATAATTTCAGAAAAAAAAAAGACTTGTTTCAAAATCGTTGAAAATAAAGCATTTCGCTGCCCCCTTTTTAACTTCCATTGACCAAACAGTAACAAACATCACTGCAATAATATATTTATTTATTATTGATGTCTATAGCGACTCCTCCAGTAGCTTCGAAAGTATGATGACAAATGAATAATGAATTGGAAGGAATGCGGAAGGAAACTGTCGCGGTCAAAATTTGAGGCACTGTTACACAATCTGTCTGGAGGTACTGAGGGTAACTACGATAAACCTGAGTAAATATAGCAGATCTCCGAACCGAGACTTGATGCAGGAACTGTCGCATACGAAGCAGGTTTGCTGAACACTCAATAGTGATATTCAGTACCACAACGTCTTTCCCTTTATCTGACTGTTATACAGTACACCTCCTTTTAACTTGCTTCATGATTTTACTCTTGGGATCGCAAGTATAAGGAGAGACCAAGACACACAACACAAATACAAGCACGTAAGGATACTGCGTTAAGACTTAAACAAAAAACAAACTCCGTGGTCTCTAGTCCGCAAGCGAACTATACTGACCGAGCGACCGCCGCTTGTTGGCGAAGTTAGTGCCAACTTTTGCGGATAGAGGGCATCGCGTGGTCAGCGCCACAGTTCCCCACGGCCGTTAATCTCTGTTATCTAGGCCATAAAAGCTAAGTATACATATATGTTTTATATGTTAAAGTAAATATATTCTGAACAAGAATATACGTATCCGTACCTCAAAAATTGTAATCCACAGAGCAGACAAGGGTTAAAACCGCTGCCATAAAGAAGAATTCAGCTCTGGAATCTCACCTAATATCCCTCACAAAGTCTGGACTAATTACATTTTCACGTAATTCATTATAAATTCTTCTGTGTGCATAAATCTCCGAGAAATTTCTGATAAATAATATGCTAGAAGACTTATATTCCAGTAAATTAAGAATTTCGTATGCGTTTGGAATGAAGATCTATCTCCTCACGGTTTCTTATTTTTCATAATATCTTGTCGTATATTACCTTCAATCTTTCTTAACTGTGGGGAGTGTTAAAGATAAATTTGTAAGTTAAAGATAAATTTGTAAGTAAAAGATTTCAACAAGATCTAAAAGTTTGTGACGATGGTACGTCAGTACAAATATTATGTTTCTGGACATTATACACCTACCTTTTTTCATCTAAAACACCGTAATGTTTATGTTTCAGAAGAACACGTTTCGGGCACTGGATTCTGTCTCTCTAGGTGCTACCTGAAGACGGAGAGGGAATCCAGTCTCCGAAACGTTTCGTTTTGAAATATAAGCAAGATGATGGATAATGTCCGGAAACATAATATTTGTACAAAATTTCAGTTGGGAAACCTGAAGATGGCNTTCCTCCGAAACGTCGGTTAACACCACATATACACGGCGCCAAAGCCCAGAAGACTGCTTTCTTCATCAACATTATATTTGTACAAAATTTCAGTTGGGAAACCTGAAGATGGCCCTGGAGGAGAACCTAAGGGTACACGTACATTGGAGGGTTATACGTATTCAAGTGGAAGAGAATGTTAAGATCAAGGATAGATTAAGCCGGCTCAGAATGGGATGTAATAGTGTGTCTTTGTGGTAACGGTGATGGATATTTTATTCCATAAGTGTATGGAANGGTTTTTTGTCTTTTTATATACCGGACGATGGGTGAAGTCCAAAATAAGCCAAAATAAGTACTAAATTTCTGGTCTGCAAAGTTGCCGTATGTGAGCTTGACAGAAAGTACACAATGCAAAATGCCTTCAAAGTCACATCTTTCTGATACACGTGAAGCTTTCATCATTATACAGGATGGGGCGCAGAAACTGTAACTGAATTCTTTTCACCCACTCTCACTTGGATGTAAATTTTCAACTGACGAGGAAAGTAAGCTGAGTTGTATTCCCTGGGGGTTTGAGTTTTCAAGGAGAACGGAGCAGAGAGGGAGACAGAGATAAGACATAGATACAAACAGTTCAAGAAGAAAGTGGAGAACGAGCGATTACACATAAGTAAATATGAAAACATATCGAGTAATAGAGAACGCGTTTTACATTGTAAGGTGAACATACGAAATAAACATCACAAAGGGGTAAGATCTGATGTTTTGAAGGGACGAATATTGTAACGAGTACAGCCGTTGCTATGCAATAGACAGATAAACAAACATCCGTTTCTTTGCAACGGTCGAAGTATTTCTACGTGGTCCGTGTAGAGATGTTATGAGCAAGATATTCTAAAGCAATGTGTCAGTAGTTGGGAAAAGTTGTCAGCAGTCCAGCTGAGTGAAGTGAAGCTACATAGTTGGTTGATGAGCGTGTGAATTCAGTGGTCAGTTTAATCGACTTCTGCAAGGGATGCTGGAAAGAGATGGCGCTATAGTTGAATTGACAGTTGAAAAGAGTTCAGTTACGGGATATTAGTCGGAGAGTAACAACGTTAGAGTGGGAAGCTGAAGAATCTCTATTGATAGAAGTCATTGTTAGGAAACGGCTGTTTTAAAAACAGCAGGCTGGGAAAAAGGTTAGCGGGTGCTGTGGTGCTCTGTGAATTGTGGAGATTAGCAGTGGGGTTGTAATTACTTATAGTTCCGAGTGGTCTGTATAAGTGGCCAAATATTCCCATTCACCAATCCATAATTCATCTGTAGTCACAACCTAAAACGTGACAGTATGTACATTACTGTTCGGATACGCCATTTCTACTCTGATTCTGGAAGCAGCAGGCTTCCTCGAAACATTAATAACTTTCTATACGGCCGCACAGCGTCGCAATAGAGAACAATGTAATTTTTTTTTTAGTTTGATTTGTTTCATTCTGGTCCGTCACATTAACAATTATAAATATAAATCACTCCGTCCAATGTGACCTGTAAGTTTTTTACTACATGAAAACTTAACACCCTTAAATGTTTCGGTCTCTGTGGACCATCTTCAGAGGGCAAACATCACTACAAATAGGAAACCACCATCACATAAGTTGTTTAGACGTAAAGTACGTACACTTATATGCTACAATACATAGTACACAAAATAGACATTTCACATTTCACAAACACAGCAGTTTCCTGGGAATCTAACGTTTTTTATAAAATT
>NW_019721516.1:332162-387701 GCF_002891405.2 Cryptotermes secundus | reverse complement strand
TTCATAGTCACCGCCGTGAAAGCCTCAAATCTTACAATCAATTATCGATATTTGATTCATAGTGGTCAATGTTACTTTATATGGAGCTCCATTTGAGATTTATCTGTGTTCTCTGAAACATTTCGTTACGTAAAAACAGTATACAACATGAAATATAGATCTCGTTACGATCTACAGCTTTAATTTGAAACCTTTCTCGACTTGTGAAAATTTAACGAGATGCAAGCCGAACAATTTCCAGACTCATTGCGCTGTAGTAAGTGCAGGCACACGTATTAATTTCATAAACGGAAAAACGCACATTGCAAAGCTGACCACTGCTGTCCTGTGACCCATTTCTCATATCCAGCTTTTGTGGATATTACTGATTTAATTTCGGATCTGAGGCTCTTACAACGGTCTTCTGTCTTGTAACACCGTGTAATTCGGAGATAACCTGACATTTCAGACTAACTAATTTCCTCCATCTTCAGTGTTGAACAATAAACCAAACAATAAATTACTATGTAAGATTTGAGGTTTTCACCGCGGTGACTATGAATAAAGCAGTCTTCTGGGATATGGCGCCGTGCAGATGTGGTGTTAACCGAAGTTTCGGAGGAACGTATCGCCTCCATCTTCAGGGTAGGAGGAAAATAAGAAAATCCGCAAGCGAAGGAACAGTGAGAGCAGGTGCAAGCAGACTAATGTCGGAAATAAACACAGTTATATAGCTATTTCTCCTTCTACCCTGAAATTGGAGGCGATACTTTCCTCCGAAACGTCGGTTAACACCATATCTACACGGCGACACATCCCAGAAGACTGCTTTCATCATAATAAATTACTATAAGCATCCGAGCTTGCTGTCTGCTTCTGCTTATTTCCTGCTTGGCCTCTTATTCGATCCTGGAGATGATGCAATTTTTTGCTTCAAAACGTCGGACTGTCTACCAAAAACACGGCATTACAACCCAGAAGATCGCAGTCTTCAACACTGGGTTCTGTCCTTTTTTAGTGGAATTAGACTGCAAATCACAATGGAGTTCTGAGTATTTCGATTTCACGATAACAGGCTAATGTACATAAAAGCTGGAACTACTTTGTGCATCGTAATGTGATGTGAGATCAATGCCTCTCTCAGTGTGTCGTCGTTGCTTTCTCGTTTATGGATGTGCCAAAAGTTTAATAAGGTTGGTATTAAGGGCGAGAGTAATGTTTTAATCACCCTTGCGTCTGGGCCTCTTGAAACACACACCAGCGCCTTCTATATAAGGAGCTCGACCTCAAAACCAGAAGAGAGGAAGAGAAGATAATTCTCAAACTTCTCTTCCGCTTTGCTGACGACAAGGGAAATCGAATATTGGAAAAATTATATCCGATGAATTCAGATGGAAAATTCTACAATATAAATTCCAGTTCTGAGAAACGCAACAATACATAGAGTTCATTAACGAAAAAATCTCTACTGAACAGGAACTTCACATATCACTCCGAGAAGTGAAGTACTCTTTTAGAATCCAATATTCGCTATGTTGATCAAGAAATTCCCTGTATTTTAATAAAACTAGATTTTTTATGCAACGATAATGTCAGTAGCTCAGAACAAATGGAAAATACATGTACATACGGCGGAAACTTGGTAATATGAACGGATTTACAGCACGACCAAAGAAAGAATACGCAACTTCAAAAATTTCAAATACGTGTATGATCTAATTCTTTACTTTCTTCCAATAAAAATGAATTCCTGTTAAATACGATATGTTAACGGACCTGCCTCTCTGGGTGGCGAGAGATGTAACCCGCTTCAAACTTGCGTTCAGCTGGGCGTGTAGTCGAACGTGGGCGCGTTCTGGTCGTTGTTTGTAGATAAATGTTATTTCTTCTACTACATTTCATATTAGGCCCTCAGGCCTGTTTTCCAACAAAATTAATCTTGAAGTATGGTTCTTATAGCGACCGCCTCTGTGCTCTAGTGGTCAGAGTTCTTGCCTTCAGATCCAGAGCTCCCAAGTTCGATTCCCAGCGCTAAAAGATTTTCTGAGACGTAGTGGGTCTGGAACGGGGTCCACTCAACCCCGTTATTTATAATTGAGAAGCTATTTCAAGGAAACAGCGGCTCAGGTCTAGAGAACCGAGATTAACGGCCGTGGGAACCCGTTGCGCTGACCATGTAACACCCTCTATCTGCAAAAGTTGGCATTATCTTCGCCGACAAGTGACAGGCATTCGGTCGGGATAGTTCACTTGAGGACCACAGAGTTATTTTTTGTTTGTATGGGTCTTATAGGCAGTCTGTAGAACTCCTTTGACAAGTGATCAGCCCTGTAGCAAGGCCCTTACCTACGCAGAACGCAGAAGAATCCCGGACAGAGATCCATACCTCGTGTACGTTTCGGGCTCAAGACTCGGTTCCAGACCCACTACTTCTCAGAAAATCTGGTAGCGCCGGAGATTGAGCCCGGTTCAATTAGATCTACAGTTCCTGTAGCCAAGAACTTGACCACTAGCCCATAAAGGCGGTCAAAACTACGAATATTAGAAAGCAGAATTATAAGCTTTAGTAAGCCCTAATTGGAATATCACAAACATAGTACTTCGCATTGCCCCAGTACGCACACCGACAAACATACTTCTGCATACTGTTAGAAGTAGCATATTTGCCGGCGCACTGAGTGTTTCGACCTTGAAGCTGAAACCGAATATGACAGTACCGGCAAATATGCTTCTAGTAGGAAAGCCCTGCACATTTCAAATGAAGACAAGATATAGCCCAGTTAAAGAGGAACAGAAATCTCTTAGGCCTAATTTTTTGTACCGAAGAAAACAACATTTTTTCCTCCTCGTCGCTCTCACTTTGGAGCATAGGGCTGATTTCTCAGTTTCATTGATAATTTTTACAGACGGTAGGACTCCTTGGACTGGTGATCAGTTCGTTGAAAGACCTCTTAACTAAACACAGGATAACACAAACAGAATAAACGCGTACACACACTAAACATCCATGTCTTTTGTGGGATTCGAACCCATGATCCCGGCTTCCGAGAGAGCAAAGACAGTGCATGCCTAAGACCGCTCGACTACATTGACCGGCGAAAAAGACAATATATATCTAAGTAAATACATTTAACCAAAAGTGGTCTTTTATTATTGTTGATATGTTAGATATTCATGAAACTGAAACACAAATTTCATCGTTATGAACTTTTCTTAATTAATCGGGCAGCCAATTTTCCTATATCTTGTTCCTCTACAGTTTTCACTTCTCAACATACGTGACAAGTTTCTCAATCACGTAAGTTGACGAGCAAATTCAGGTTGCATTAAAATTAAATTCTACTTTTAATTTTGTTATTAATGATTTTTAATAATCTTTCAAAATTCAGAATACGTATTAATTATAATGAAAATATCACTATTAAACAATATGTAATATATGTGAGAAATTATGACTCCTAATCTTGATGTTCAAGGGTACTGAATCCAGCTTGCCTGTGCAGTGTTGTCGTAATATGCAATATTCAAAGAACTAGGAATCTAGCAAGAGATATGTTAGTCGTAAAGGCCATGTGTTACACAAGGTTCCGCTAAAATTCTGTCATGACATCAATTTTGCTTTGCTCTTTTTCGTTGAGGAGCAGAAAAGGAGCAGAAAAGTATCTGCCTGGAGAGATGTTATTACATGCAGCAACTTCTGTCGGACCCTTTGCTGAGTCCTTTGTAATCGGATTGCTTCCCTTCGGCTTGACATATCAGTTCCTAACTCTCTCTCTCTCTATTTCGCCGTTACGTCTCACAGCGTTTTCTGTATCTTCTGTATGTAAATTAACTACCTTTCAGACTTCCAGTGCGATTAGAATGGTCTGGGTTCTATGCCAATTTTCTTTTCTGAAAATGAACCCTAAAGAAACAATAAAATTGCTACAAAGTAGTAATGTAAGCTAAAGCTATCCCTGTAACAGACCGTGAAGTTCCATAGGGTTGTGAGACGTCCAAGCTCCCACATTTTTCTACACACTTGGCTCACAGATGGCAGTGAGGTTGTCAGTTTAACGCGCCGGCCGTCCTTTGCCCCCGAGGAAGATTCCTGGTATTAATTTCTGTTAAGAGGCTCAGTCGAACCCGTAGAACTAGGTCAACGGAAACAATTCAATGACTTCATCGCGATTCGAACCTGCAACCTTCCGGCTGGTACGCTACCGCATGTCCCACGCTATAAAACAGTATATATAAGATATATTTAATAAATTCTTACTTTAATGCTTTAAAGTTCATGCCTACTAGTTTAGTATTATACATATGAAGAGTATGTGACGCCGTGTAGTCAGGTAGATATTTACCGACGTTTAGGAGGAAGACATTATCTCTGTTCGCAAGGTCAACAAATAAGCATAGCTATGCTTGCTGCCTGTTTCTGTCTTAGTTTTGTCTTTGATCCTGAAGAAGAAAACAGTATTTACCTCCGAAACTTCGGTGAAGTTCTGTCGAACAATATGGTGCCTCCCACCAAAAGATTGTGCTCTTCATAGTCACGCTATTGGAGCCCTAAATCCAATAATCGGCATGAATCTCGTAATGAATAACATGACACTTACTCAGTTAAATAAAACATATCTCAATGGGACAGAATTTTTACTACGAATGTACTAGACGCTCAAGTAGCTAGAAAGAGAGATTCCTATGAAATTCGAAAGCACATTACGTTATCCACAACACTGTGGTCTCTATTTGCTCCTGTGATGAGTCATATGAAACAAGTCACCATCATCATCATATCGTACTTCTTAGGATGAATTTTTGCATTATCCTCCCATCTAACCTCAGTTTTTCTAAGTGGTCTCTTCCATTTAATTCTCCGACTAAAATTGCGTATCTTTCTTCACATTTCATGTGTTCTGCATGCCCCGCTAACTGCAGTACCGGGAAAATTAATTTGATAAATTCCATCATATTTAATGAAGAGTATAATTTCCGAACAAATCACAGTGACCTCGCCGTCAAAGGCATGAACAATTTTCGTCATCTCCAGCAATGTAGTCGTGGGTTTGAATCCCACTCGAGGTATGGGTGTCTGTATGTACGTTTATTCTGTATTTGAGTTATTATGTGTGTAGGTAGAGTCCCACGACGGGCTGATCCCCCGTTCAAGAAGTCCCATGTCCTACCGACCCTGTATAGGATCAAGAAACTGAAAAAGCGGCCAAAGTCCAAAGGGCTGTAGAGAAATATAGAGAGATAAAGTACGAAGCTCCTCATTATAACGTGTAATTATAAGTTGTGCATGTTCAAAAGAAGAAACCTAAACGATAACATCTGACTATAAGCGTTTATGACACATATCCCACCCCACAAATGTAGCCGCAGACATATAAAATATATGGAATGTTGAACGAAGCACGGCGCAAGAGACAGACTGAAGTGCCATTTTGGCCACCACATCCATCGCTAATGCCAATTGTGTACGGTCGACTAGACGCCTTGTGAGAAAAATTTAGTTATTAACAATAAGAGCTGGACCATCGCCCAAGAAAAAAATAAAGATTAAGTAATTCTATTTGCGAGTGTATAGGAAGGTGATGCAACCGAGGATTGCGGTGGGAATTATTGACTGGCCGTTCCTCATCCCACAACACCCAAAACTCCAGAGGGCTGCAGACAGTGGCAGAAATGCCAAGCACGGTCAGAGGTCACGGACCAACGTGACTCGCATGTATCGTCATGACATAAACCCATTCCCCGTTCTATAAATTCTTCAAACACGCTGTTTCTATTCACACGTTTCTGAAAATCAAATCACCACTTTCTTCATCCTTCATATGGTTTTCAGTATGCATCCTTACAATCTAGTTACTGTAGTATCTTAATCTTATTGTCACAACCAGATATACACGTAGATACTGTTTGCTGGGAAATTTGCCCAGGCACTTCACCTCAAAATTTGCCCTTAAGCAAACTGAATCTACTCAGTCCTTTTCAATGTTCAATTCCAATTCTTGCGTCATAAATATCAAAATCGCCTTTACGGAATGGTTAAAACATTTTCTCCACAACTAAAAAGAGGAAGAAATACCTTAACCGTCGTAGGTTGTCAGCACTGACAATCATCCATTCCTACTTTCCATGTTTTTGTTTTACTCGAAAAGTATTGTAACGTGGATGGTCAGATCGTTGCTAAGTAACGGACCGGTGAACACCCCGCGACCGAATACACACAGAAAACAATGGAAGATGTGTCTCAGTGGAGGAATCTTATTGCCCGTTGCTAGGCAATAGCGCACCAATGAAGACGCTGGATAGGATTCTTGTGATTTGTTCTCTGTTTGGTCTTCCTTATGCAAGAAAATAGAACTTGGTTTTCTGTGCGTAGTCCGTGCGGCGCCTGTGTAACGAGAATAACACCAGCAGTTCAGTTCAGTTCTCGGTAGGAGACAACAACGAGAAGTTCGTAGAAGAACTGTGAAGACTCAATTTGTGATGTTAACAATTATTTGTAGTTGTGACTAGTGAAGATCCAATAAACCGATTCGCCAATCCAATCCTGCGTCGTAGTCACTCAAACACATGACAGTGTTCAGTTTTTATCATCTATTCCAATTCCTAGAATTTCTTTCCTGAAGACACATGGAATAGGTTCCTAGAAATGATTTTTAACTAGCCGTCGGACATAGTCCAGAGGAGCACAATCAAAGTCTACAACACCACGAAAATTTCAAATCTCATAATACGCAAATTGAGGAGCATATAATTTTTGGTCTTCATCTGATTTTTTTTCGCTGGCTCTACAGTACTCTTGGGCCCTGGCCTCTGATTTTCAGTTTCATGATCATAATTTACAGACGGTAGGACTCCTTGGACGAGTGATCAGCTCGTCTCAAGGCCTCTACCTAAACACAGGACAACACAAACACAGAAAAAACACAGACACATAACAAACATCCATGCCTTGTATGGGATTCGATCCCGGCTTCCGAGCGAGCGAAGGTAGTACATGCTTTAGACTACTCGGCTACCGTGACCGGCTCATCTGATATTATTAAGGAATCCAAATGAAAGATGAAGACATGGGCAGGGCCCGCATGGGAAGGCCTGGAAAAAATATACGGTTTTGTTTCCAAAAACTGAATAGGATAGGGTCCAGTGAGAAATAATTACAGCGGCACTGAACTCCTCAGTTCCGTGAAATTTTCGTCTATCTTAGCAATTATTGCCTTCCCAAATAGTTCGCTATTCGAAGGAGATATTGCAGTGTTGCTTCGCTTGAAAAAACAACTTTATCTTTTCTTACATATATAATACATTTCAGATGAGATTGCCTGTAGCCTTCGCTAATTTGCTACACCATCTGAAAATTAGAGACAATGGCGAATGGTCCAGGTCTAACAGCAATCCAACAAGGCCACTAAAACCGGGGGAAAATAAAACAGAAAAGAAGTTTTTCTTCAATAGAACCTCTAACGTTTTGCCTGGAATTAGTTAAACCCAGTGTGCATCTTATAAACCAAAACATTTCATAGCTTCGAATGAATCAGCTGAGGGAAATAGATACAAATATTGTGTTTTTGGACATTAACCACGTCTTATCTATACCTAAAAACCGTCATGTTTATTTTTCAAAACAGAGCGTTTCGGAGAGTGGATTCTGTCTCCGTCTTCAGGTAAAACCAATTCAGTTGGGCCAAATCGACAGAGCTAGTCCCTATCTCCAGACACCTTTGCCAGCTTCAAGAAGAGGTACATAAATCAATCACAGCACAAACCGCCTGCGAGAGCTAAGGAAATATTAAACTATTGAAACTCCACACGTATGAGGCCTTGCACCAGAGAAGTATCTCGATTGAAATCATCGCTGGAGAGAAGTAATATTTATTATGGTACCAATATAAGAAAAACAACTTTCCACTCCAACTACACTTGACGGGAAGTAGATGACTGCGTAACTAGAAACTACGTATTTTTCGTCACTGTAAAGTACGGTTCTCTTAGTACTGTCAGTCGTACGGCTGCAATTCCTCGCGACCTGACTTCTAACTTACATACGCAAATGGCCCTACGGCTTGTATCGGTTTTTTTCTGACGTACCTATGAATAGCAGACACAGGAATCGAACACAAAGAAGCACAGATAGCAGACTCCTTGCCAGTGAGTAGAAACTTGCCGTGGATACAGTCATGTTTTCTGTTAGAGGTTCGTGATCGTCCTGTGAAGTTTCCTCAATATTGCCAGTCCCTTAACTTCACTACACTATCCGTTTATTTGGTTATTAACAGCAGAGTATGCCTGGCGCTTCAGAGGGAAGATTGCCAGAAGCTACCGTCACAGTTACGCAAGTTGGGTTCGAGAGTACGTGACAATATCTGAATTACAACGGTACAATAAAGCTGTTATAGAAATAAAGGAACTAAACTGTTATTTACAAGTCGCATGGCCTTTTGTTGAATTGTGGTATTGTCTTTAACATGTACTTAAATTGGTAACATCGAAATTACTTTGTGACAACTCTGTGTTATGCTGCGAAAATACCGTGAAGGGCACTAGTTACAAACAAAAGAAACTAAGACAAGTAAAATAGGATCTGCAAAATATATAGCGAAAATAATGAAGTAGTGTGTTAGAAATCGCATTGCCATAATGCAAAAAAAGCATTTCCATTAATTGAGATGAAAATCTTTCTCATGAACGTGGTCCGTGACACATTTATATGCCAGAAATCAATCATAAGGTCTGTGAGGTCTACGTGTCAAATCATCACCCAAGGCATAAAATAACGACCAACGAACTAATGTGAACTCTGGTAAGGAAAAACATCACAGTAGTACACAACACAGTAATGTAAAGTAAGGGCCGGGCCATAACTCAAGCGGTTAGTCGTTGGCTTCCCACCGCGGCGGCCCGGGTTCGATCCGGGTCTGCTCAAATTGGATTTGTGGTGGATAAAATGGCGCTGGGGCAGGTTTTCTCCGAGTACTTAAGTTTCTCCTGCCAATCTTCATTCCACCAATTGCTCCACAATCACCCTCACCTGTCATCTGTGGCTGGTACAATAGGCCAGAAGTGGCCGCAGTACAAGGGACTTAGTCCCATCCCACTAGCAACAGAAAAAATTGTAAAGTAAGAAAATAAGAATACGACGGACCACTCATGTGAATTTATGACGTCGCCATCGAAAGCCCTCCACTTTTTTCACCCTACTGGTAACGACCACAACGGCTACTCTCTCCTCTAGGTAACATCAAATCAGTCGCCCTGCTGGATCGTAACTTGTGGCTTTAACTCTCTCACACTCAATAGCTACACGACAACATTCTTTTTTATGAAAATGTAAATTCATGATCAAAAGTGTAGTGCGTCCTTAAATTTTATCGAGAGCAACTTCAAATCGATAACGCATGAAGTTTCACAATGACCGCAAGCAAACACATCAGCAGGGAGCTCGAAGCGACATAAGAACACAAGACGTTCATTTTAAAGATAGATCATGAACATTTCCAATAAATTATATTGTGATTCATATGGCAATATGTCAGATAGCGATTTGTGAAATGTTGTAACTAGTTGTATAGAGGTCCAATAAATTCGATCATAAAATCCAAAACTCGTATTTTTGTCACACAAACCTCGGTTACGTAACAATATAGCACATAGTGTTTATATGTCAACACCTATATCTGTAAATACGGAGGCGGTATGTAAAAGCACTGAGGTTATGTCCAACAAATTAAACGTAGGTAGACTTACTTACGTACTTACTTACTTATGGAGCTCACCCCTTCTTGAGGAGAAGCCAAATCTGCAGCTACTCAAGAATTTCTCAACATTTTACGGAACCCGAAAGTTCATTACCGTGTTCAGAAGAGCTCTTCACTGGTCCCTATCCTGAGCCAGAACAATCCAATACATACCATCCCATCCTATCTCTCTAAAACACATTTTAATATTGCCCACCCACCTAAGCCTTGGTCTTCCCAGTGGTCTCATTCCTTCTGGCTTTCCTATCAATAACCTATATGCATTCCTCATCTCCCCCAGTCGTCCTACGTGCCCTGCCCATCTCATCCTCCTTGATTTCTAATTATACTTGGAGAAGAGTACAACTTATGAAGCTCCTCATTTTGCAGTTTTCTCCAACCTCCTGTCACTTCATCTCTCTTCGGTCCAAATATTCTCCTCAACACCCTGTTCTCAAATACTCTAAGTCTCTGTTCCTACCTTTATGTCAGAAACCAATTTTCACACCCATACAGAACCACAGGCAAAATTATAGTTTTGTATATTCTAATTTTTATGTTTTTTGGAGAGCAGATGAGACAACAAAAGGTTCTGAACTGAATGGTAGCAAGCATTACCCGAGTGCAATCGCCTCTTAATTTCCTCCTGAATCAGGTTTTGATTAGTTATCATTCTTTCCCAAGCATTTGAATTGTGCCACATTTTTTGCCCTGAATTTTGGTGACGAGACAGCAACATAGACTTAGTTTTCTCTGTGTTTACTTCTAGACCAACCTCCTTACTTGCGTCAATTTAAGTTCGTCTTTGTGTTCATTTTCGTAACAAAGTAATTTTTTACGGTGAGGAGTTGTTAGCCCACTTCCAAACCCCAAGTTGGAGGACCACCCCTTGTTGACTGTCCGCGATTGTTTACTCAGTATATTCGTAACTTCCCCCCCAATGCCTAATTACTTTACTGGACGGAGTTGATAATCTTTACACTATTGATAGTGTGACGGACCAGGATAAACCGAATCAAGCCAATAGAATATACGGCACCTACGAAATTTCGGAATTTCTCTGAATTACGTGGAGGGACACATCGTTTCCATCTTCAGGCTCAAAGAGTAAACCAAGAGAGAAGCCAGCAGAAGGAAGTGGCGCCTCCGAATCGTTTACTTTCTCCAAACTACACGGCGGTACAACACAGAATACAGCACTCTTCAAACTAAGCCTTATTATCCTGTTCTGATTAGCAAAGTTGTGCATATTAACGAATTGCTACTTACGACTAGTTTGCTAACTTCACCGAAGCCAACAGTAATTTCAACACAGTCGTAGCAGGAGGTGTTACAAAATTGATCAGTGGCTGGCTTGCTTGCACCCTGCACACAGCTGTATACTTTACAAAGCGGTTTGCAAAATGTCTCTCCGGTTATACTGTTTCAGGTCGTAATTTGACTCTAGGCACTTAGCTGTCCCTGAGAGGCAAGGAACAGACCAACAACTGATAAATATACTCACGGGAGCGGCTATGGCCAGGCCGCTTGCAGGATGGAGTGCTTTTTAACTCCATTAACACACTTTGCTTTCTCAGGTTTACACCAGTTATTTATGAGTAACAGTAGTCGACTTATTTTCAGAAGGAAAGTTTCTGCACACACGTGCATCGCGATATGAGAAGCAGATATTCAGATGCATTGTGACGTAGGAAAACTTGAGACCTGCTTCTCTACAGTGATAAATAAAGCTTTGCTCTCAAGGTATGGCAAATTGCTAAGCACGAATGTGAGAAGTAGTTTCAGACCTGTAACCTGTGTTGTAGCTACAAGAGTGTTTCATATATGTACAAGTTTTCCGTTCTGACTTTACTGAAGTCAGGAGACTGTAAATATACCTAACGAGAAAGTAGGACATATTCTCTCAAGCCTTTTAACTGTTTGGTCCAATTTTGAAGAGTCCTGCTTTTGGGATATAACACTGTGTCAAAAGTTGAATGTCAACAGACGTTTCAGAGAAACATTTCGTCCCTAACTTCAGTGGTGAAATTGGAGGCAACATGTCCGCTGAAACGTTAGTTGACTTTTAACGGGACTGAAAGTTGTTACATTCCAGGAAATACAGATCTTCATAACAACCGTTGTGAGAACCTTAAATTCTACTAAGCATGTCCTCATTCATTTGCTGCTGCTGGGTTACATGTACGTTACATATACGTCGGATGTTGAACCGGAAGAATATACAATGCACATTCGCTTCGTTGACGTCGGCATTTTGAAGTTAACTGCCAGTTTCGATTATTCCATCATTTTACAAAATAATTTTAGATTACAATGAGATTCAGGTTGGGTTTTCGTAACATGTAACCTTTTGTTCATTTCGCAGTAGATCTAATCTGTCGAGTAATCACGTAAAGACAACACCACACGTTGAGGAGGAAACGGAAACCAGTTGCAAATAACTAACGTGAGGCGAACCGGGGAAAACATTTTAATACATTTTACGGAAGCGACGACACCCTGAGTGACGTGAAACAACAAATTATAAAAGAATTTTATCTCGTTTTAATTAAAGGAGGACTGCAGCGTGTGGTCTTTAAAATGAATTGGAACAGCGAAACAGTGTAGCAGTTTTAACTAGGTCTTGATTGGATATCTGTAATAAAACACCTGAATATGGCCCTTTGAGGCCGAAACGTGTAGTGTTAAGTGTTAAAGAATATACTGAAGTGTAGAACAAGTGATGCAATTTAGACGGATATAGGCAAATGGACGCCAATCATTAAGATATACTGCATGCCTGTCGAGAAAGTGGAAACAAGTTTGAAACAAATCACTTGTTATGTGAGTCAAATATTTTGTCAAAGGATTAATGATGATTTTTAAACTACACGCGCAAAGTGAAGATGATGAGTATGTAAGAATTTCAAAGTAGAAAGACATAACCTATTTCATGTCACCCTTGCATTCTCCTGGATATTCTGAAGAAAACCGCTACAATTGTCAGTCAGGATATCCATTTAGTCAGTGGTAATGAATTTTCTCTTCTTCACATCGTCCAGACCGGTTTTGGGGTCCACCCAACCTCCTATCCAATGGGTACCGGGGGCTCTTTCCCCGGGGGTAAAGTGGCCGAGGCATGATGCTGACCACTCACCTCCAACTATTGCCGATTCAATGCTGGTTTCAGGTAGCCTACGGCCTTGATTGTAGACACTATCCCTCTATCTATCTATGGCTCTACAACCTTTTGTTGCACTTTGGCAATTTTTGCTGTTTCTTCATCATTTACACAGTCGCTAAAACTCCTCGGACGGGGAGTCAGCTAGTCACAAGGCTGTTGCCTGCACACAGGACAGCAAAAACACAGAATAAACTCACACTGATATCCATTTCTCGAGTGGGATTCGAACCCACGATCCCAGGATCTGAGCGGGTGGAGACTCTTGATGCCTTAAACAGCGAGACCACTGTTATCGGCGATTATAGACACAGGCCTGTATTTTTGGAAGCCCTCTCCTAATTGTTGCTATATGCACAAGCTTACAGGTTAATTGAATATGAATGAGATATGAACGGAGCAACTGCTCCACTGCGCCTGCTAATCTGGCCTTGTTATTGAGGGCTTAGACATAGCACGGAAAGCAATTAAAATAATCGCAACGTGGTCTGAGATTTGAACCACATACGTCCCAAATACAAGTAAGGCTCTTTACCTTTTAGCGAATATTCTCGCCCAAATTCACAGAGGAGAGTCTAGCTTCTAGCAACCCTTTTTTTATTAAATACGGCAGAGTATGGGGCTCTTGAATTATAAGGCAGTTCTGCCTTATAATTTCTCCTCGTTAAAAACGGAGAAATGACTTCTAATTCCGCTGCATTATTACAAACACGTTCCAGAAAGAAAGGTCACTTCCCCCCTTTCAAATCGTTCATTACTGGCATTAGTGCCCTGAAACAGAGTGCGTGACCTGGAACTTCCGATAACTTGGTACACGGTTGCTTCGTTCGTGCACGATCAACGACTGTATGGACACCCTAGGAAAGTACTGTCACATGACGCTTGAAATCAGGAATAATTCATTGCTAGACAACGGCTCGCCAGGCACTTTTCCGCAGCAACGAAAACTGAAAGTTGTAAACATGTAAAAACCGGAACCGTTGCTAAGAAATTAACACGCGTTTCGTAGCAACGGGCAAAGAGAATTTTGAGGTGGTAATCTCTATTCGGTTCGTCCGGAAGTTATAAAAGGAGAACACGTGAGAACGCTGAGTCGGTTCGATAATTCATTCATAAGTGAGCCGCCATTAGGCATTCATTCATTCGTAATACCCGTAGTTCAGTGTTCAGCTGTGGAGTGCAAACCAGCGGACATCGTAAGCTGAAGAAGTGACCGACTCGTAAATCAGAACCAAGTCAGTCACGTAGAAGAGAAGACACTCGTAGTCCAGTAAGGAACGTAGAGAGTTTTAGGCGGCCATTGATTGTGAGCTGTTATAATTGATTGTAGTTGCAATATAATATGCCAATAAAACCAATCATCCGATCCAGAACTCATTATTATTAATCATGGAACCCCGGACACGTGACAGTGTCATGGGGTGACAAGAACTTTGTGATCTTCGTATACTGACATACTGAGAGGAATGTAAAGGACCAATGGTTAACATTTCTGCTGAGAAAGAAGAAAGATCTCTTTCAGAATTATGGGCGAAATTTCGTACGATGATAAATGCGTAACTTGTAGTAAGGGCATCGCCTCCTTAAAAAGAAAGCAACTAGACCCGCGTACTACACTCGTAAAGTGCAAAATTAATTTTCAGTTTCTCAGTCCGAAATTATAAATTATACCTTACTTATTTACTTACTCACTCACTCATGAAGCTGAGCCCTTCTGGAGGAGCCGCCAATTCTGCAGCTACTCAAGAATTTCCCAGCATTTTATGGAACCCGAAGGTTCATTACTGTGTTCACAAGAGCCCTCCATTGATCCTATCCTGAGTCAGATCAATCCACTCCATACCATCCCATACTATCTCTCTAAGATCCAATTTAATATTGTCCACCCACCTACGCCTTGGACTTCCCAGTGGTCTCTTTCCTTCTGGCTTTCTCACCAATATACTATACCCATTCCTAGTCTCCCCCATTCGTGCTACATGCCCTGCCCACCTCATCCTCCTACACAACAAAATTTCGTAACATGTAGGAATATAAACATATCTTATGAATGTTACTTTTGTCTATATTTGGGTTGAAGATCATATATTTGAAATTAATTACATTCCATAAAGTGCCCAGTATTGTAAAAAATTCTTTCACTGAAAGATTTGTAAAACTGCGTCAGTGCATTATCATCATTGTTGCGGCCGCTCCATAGCTCAAGCAGGTTTTTTATTGCTAGTGGGTTGGGACTAAGTCCCTTGTACTGCGGCCACTTCTGGCCTATTGTACCAGCCCCAGATGATAGGTGAGGGTGATTGTGGAGCAGTTGGTGGAATGAAGATTGGCAGGGGAAACCGAAGTACTCGAAGAAAACCTGCCCCAGCGCCACTTTGTCCACCACAAATTCCACTTGACCAGACCGGAGCCCCAAACCGGGCCGCGCCATAGTTCAAGCGGTTAGTCGCTGGCTTCCCACCGCGGCGGCCCGGGCCTGGTAAAGTTGGATTTGTGGTGGACAAAGTGGCTCTGGGGCGAGTTTTCTCCGAGTACTTCGGTTTCCCCTGCGAATCTTCATTTCACCAAATTCTCCATCATCATAATCACCCGGGGCAGACTATAATAGGCCGCCGTGCCGAGTGAACCCAACTGGACTACACCCCCCACTAAGCGAATTTAATTTTTTAATCATCAGTGTTAAATGGCAAAAGAGCCCTTTGTAAACCGTAGCCTTCCTTAGAAGATTCGTCTGCAGATCAACCGGTTTTCACTTCTTTGGATTTCGCGAAAAATATTTTTGTTTACAGAGGAAGGTCGTCAGCCTCGGGTCCGATTTCCAACATGGTGGGCAAGGTCTTTTTATTTATATCTTCCAGTGACAGGATGGCCCAGATATACCCCCAGGAACCAGGTACTTTTCGTCGCCTCCTACGTCTCGGGGGGCTATGGTGGAGGCATTGTGTCTCTGCCACCTTCACACAGAAAGTTAATATATTATACCCAAACGATAATTAATTTAAAAGTTTCACTGCTTTTTGTGTGAAGCAATTTAAAATTACAGTATTTTCTATTTTTAAACTGATTGATATTATTTAATTCACTGTTGCTCAAATTCAGCTGAAACAGCAGGGACTTCCTTCCCCTGCTCACATTAACCATCAGGGTCCATTTTGTTAATTCTAACGTCTTCATCATTCTGAAAGTCTCATATATTTTTCTCTGTTCATTCTTCTTCCACTACATTATTTAATCGTTTATTAGCATTAAATAATTAAATGTATTTAATTTTATCTGACTGACTCTGCTTTGTTGTAATTACAATTTTTTTATAGGGCCTTATACTTTAATTAAAATTACTCTGAAGTCCCTTCTAGACAGTTCGTTTTTCTTTCAGCTGGATTCTCGATTTTGCCAGAATTATTTCTCTCGTGGATACGCTACGAATACAAATAAACTAAAAAGAAGTGTAGAAAATAAGATGAAAATGCATATAGGAAGATGCGCATAAACAAATTGAGAGAGAACCAGGAACTATGCAAATTTATACATAAAATATTGCACGTACATATAAAAACCCGTTCCTTTATGTGAACATTTCCGAGGAGTTCCTATATTGCGGCTGTATTGTTCATTGTCGATCGATAAGTATTTTGTGGACTGTTCCACTCTTACTAGAATGTGGAAAAAAAAGATCTTGTTTGTTTTGAGTTTTCCATAGCGTTGACTTTGAATAGCACTGTCTTTTTTAATGTGATGCCATGTAGCTTGGCAGTAGTTCAGAGCACCTTTCGTCCTTCTTGTTTTACTTATTTGGCTTACCCTTTAACCCTGAAGACGGAGGCCACATGATGTTCCGAATTGTACTTCGGCTTTTAATGGACTACATGGCAGTATAATGCATGCTTTCCGTGACCATTACTTTACTATTATTTATGACCGAACAAGTTTACTCAAGCGACGATATTTCTGACTGCTTTCTTTATAAGAAACTTTACGAGTTGTCACACCCTCAAACGAATTAATAAGTATCAAGGCCCATCAAATACAAAAAAAAAATAATACTTCGAAAGCCTTTACATATTTCGGCCTTTGTTGGTCATCGTTAGAAGGCCAAGCCGAAGCTACAAAGTTTTCCTGGTGGTCTACGTCCCTTTGACTTTCCCACCAAAACCCTATATGTATTCCTCTTCTACCCGTACGTGTTGCATCCCCTAAGAATCATATCCTCCTTGTCTTAATCATTCTATTTATATTTTGTGAAGGGTACAAGTTCTGAAGCTACTCTTTATGCAATTTTTCCCAACCTCCGAGTATTTCATCCCTCTTCAGTCCAAAAATTATAATACTTTAATTTTCACGTTTGTAGACAGGAGGGGAGATAAAATGTGGCAGTTGTTTACGAGTGGCGAGAGTTAAACCAATCAACGTCAGTCGGTCTTCATTGATGTCTCCGTTGCATTTAAAACTTAACAAAATATTTTCGTGAAAGTAGTCTTTCAAATGACTGTTTCATGTTAGTGAAGTTTTGCTGTGTTTCTAAGAAACGGAAGATCAACAAACCGAATATTTCACAGACAAACTGGAAGCGTTAAGACTAGATCTGAAGTATTTAATTACGTATTTCAAGCAAGGGGCGGGAATTGACGGTTTGTATAATGGATTGCCATGTTGCAAAAACCACCGCTGACGAATGCGGTGTCAGTCTTAATGACAGTTAAGTTCAAACAAGGTGATTTGGCAACATTACAATTTTTATCTGTCCCTATCGGTTTAGCAAGCTCCCATATTGTTAGAATCATACATAGAACAACAAAACACTAAATATACACATATTTATATACAATATATACAATTGAATTTCTCTATTTAAAGTCAAATGGTGACGTTCTGTCAGATTATGTGGTGCCGAAGAATTTCATTACGAGAATCTAGAAAATCATTACTGGGTTAGAGTGACTGTCCACAGATATCCCTCTCTGAATTTGGATGATGCAGTATAATATAAATGAGCTATTGCATATTATGTGTGTGACACGAAATTAGTGTACTTTAGAAAAGGTTACAGATACAAACACGAAGTGACTTGAAAACAACGAGGAATCTCATTAAGATTTCGTTGGCATATCGGTCGTGAGTGGCGCTCTGAACGCAATCAAGGAAAAATGGCGTCTTAAGTACAAAAAGCACAGTAATACTAGTAATTTGACGAGACGGGATCCTTGTGGTTTCCCAGATCCCCGGATCTTACTGCATGCGACTTATTCCTATAGGATATGTGAAATATCGTGGTATAGGAGTACCAACCTCCAGCGGCACAGTTTATTCGAGAATTTCAATAGCGAATTTCACAGACCATAACCAAAGTCGATGGGTCAGTTGCGGCATAAATGGGAAAATTCGAATATCGTGTTGACGTTTGCAGAGCAACCAGTAGAACAGGTATCTAACCTCTCTAATAATACATAATATATTTATTATATTCCTGCCAGCACAAGATTATTACCTGATCTCCCAAATCATTCATTATAGTCCGTCTATAGAAAATATACTAATATCCTATTACCTAAATCACTCCTAATCATCCTGTGAATAAAATATATACTAATAATTTCTTTTGACCCCAAACACTCATAACAGCCGGTATATAGAAAATATATTAATTTCCTGTCGCAAAGGTCGCCTAGTAACTTACGAAAATGTGCAGTGTTTCGAGAGAGATCTGAATTCATGACTCTAAGTTTATGAAGTTCAAGAGAACATTGTGATGAGGAGAAAAGAGTTGTCGAACGAAAGCGTTATGTGTCGTACCGTATGTTGCAGGACGTGAAGATGAAACTGGAGCACGACGGGAGATTCTCTTGTGGCACATTGCTGCTACTGCTGTAGAGGCGGCAAGCCGCAAGATAAACCAGGCCAACTGGCGTCCTCCCCGGTTACACTGTCTGTCATGGGTAAAGGTGACAAGAGGGGCCATGTGCAGCGTGCTGATGGTAAGTCAAAAAGTTTTGATAAGACTCCCCGGAGTGTAAAATTTACTTTCCATACACATGTCGTGGGTCAGAATAATTCAGTCGGTATAGCGACGGGCTACTGGCTGGACGACCTGGGTTCGATTCCAGGTAGGAGCAAGCTTTTCTCTTCTTCACAGCGTCCAGACTGGCTCTGGAGCCCGCAAATTTCCTACTTAATGGACACCGGGGTAAAGCGGCCAAAGCGTGAAGCTGACCACTCACTTCCATTCAGTACCGAGGTCAAGAGTGACGTGGCTATAACTCCATTTCCTTATGTGTCTTGCTGGGGTTGTGATTAATAAATTAAGCACAGGAACAAATTTATCCCCTTTTTGCCTTTTACACGAGGCATTTAGAAATAACGGATAAAGCCCTGGTATTTGCAACTGAACAAAAATACCTAATATTAATATTATATGAGTTATATTTTTCACATAACAAAGATTTAAATTACAAGACAGCATGGACTGGCAACGACGTGGATGTTAATGTAATTTTGAAAGAATCGCAAAATCTCTCAGCTCGGTGGGTGGCGTTTTGTGACCACCCAGATATGTTTTCCTCGTATCTAGAGATGAAGGCTGGAATATTTAAGATACTAAAGTAGACAAAACAGTGTAATGATACGTTCGCGTAAGAATATTTATTGATAAGCTCTACAGGTATATTGATTTTCTTGTAGCTGATTCTTGCTTTATTATTCATAAGATTTCTTGCCGGTGTCTCATGGAGAGTTCGTTCTCAAAACAAAATATAAATTCATTCTTTCTTGCCAGTGAAGCTGACAACGTTTCAATTTCTAAATAATTATTTAAATCCATATCTAAACCATTTAAATTACTTATTAGAGAAATGATAATTGAGACCTGGTTTGAATATTCCGGTTTAACTTAATACAAGGCAATAGACCTACGTAGATCAGTTCTCCCCTCCTGCAATTAAGGAAAATTTAGGACTTTGACGTATTGTAAGGAAAACATTAATTCAGCCTGATGATATAATTATCTTGCGATTAATTTATAGACAGTAGGGGTTTGTTCTTGTCCTGCCTCCCAGTAAACCCTTACGTATAAGTTCAAACATCTCTTAATAGCAAGGGGAGATGCTCAGTCAGGTTAACAGACGAAAGTACGGTTATGACAGAAATGACGAATATAATTGCCCTTAATCTGACAATAGAAGGCACGTACGTCACGGCTAGTTAATATTTTTTTCCCCAAAATTTATCTTTCAGCATTCTTGCTGACTATTTGCGAAAATTCCTCTTCTATTTTTATAAAAATTAAAGGTCCCTGTAACAGGCCGTGAAGGCCCATAGGGTTGTGAGAGGTTGAGGTTCCCACATTTTCTAGACAATCGGCTCATTGATGGCGGAAAGATTGTCAGCCTTACGAACCGGCCGCCCTTTACCCCCAGAATATTCCTAGAATATTCTTGGTACTCATTTCTGCTAGAGGCTGAGTCGACACCAGGAATAATAGTGCTGCTGAAAGGATTAGGTCAATTGAAAAAATCCAATGACCCCATCTGGACTTGAACCCGCAACCTTCCGGCTTGTAGCATAGTGCCTCAACCAAGTAAGCTACTGCGTTCCCCCTTATATTTTTATAAGAAACAACATATCTCCTCATTAAAATAAGTGCTACTTCAAAATAAACTGAATCTCAACTACTATTTGATGCAAAACCGTCGAATGATAAAGACACTCGATCCATCAACAGCGCCTGTCTTGTTATCTGTCGGACCTGATATATCAGAGGAGGACATCTTTGTCAGTGAACAGCGATAGAGACGAATTGCTGTTCGCTCCGCTTCGCGGCTCAGCGCCCCGAGGATTACATTACGAGATTGTGCATTTGTAAGGATGAGGACATAGCGAGGCCCAAGACGAATGGCAGGAGTAGGGAAGGTCTCCTGTTACCGTTACAGAAGCCCTCCTGCTTTCAGCAGACAGATGAAGGCGGGCATGGCAAATTTTCGCAGCTTCTTGTTCAGTGACTAGGTGCACTTTACGCTCCCAATCCAATCACAGAATCACAATATCTAAGTATACGCTTCTTTCACGAACATTACTGGCACTAAAGAAGAAGATCTGACTGTTGGCAGATCCATCTACCGACAGAACTAGTACTACGGGTAGTACCTCTCCTCCGGTTATTACATATTCGGACACAATCCATGATAGAGCACGGTTTAATATGCCAGACGGCCTCTAAATTTGGCCTCAAACAGACCAGAAGAAGAATAATACTGTCTTCTGGGATGTGGCGCCATGTAGATCTTGTGTGAACCGACGTTTCGGAGGAACATATCGCCTCCATCTTCAGGGTAGAAGAATCCGTGCGCGAGGAACTGCTTGAGCATGTGGCTGCAGCCACTGTTTGGCTTATTGCATCAGCCCCAGATGATAGATGATTGCATCTGTGGAGCAGATAGAGGATGGAAACTGACAGGGGAGACAGAATTACTCGGAGCAAGCCTGTCGCAATGCCACTTTGTCCACCAGAAATCCCACATGAACTGAGCTGCGCCCAACACGGGCCGCTGCGTTGGGAAAGCGACAACTAACAGCCTGAGCTATGGCACGGCCTACCCATACAGTAGTTCCTGGCTAAATGTGTTCCCATTTGACGTTGATTCTATTTTCACACCAAGCCTCCGTACAGTGTTAGCTCGTTATTGCCTCGTTCTTCATCGCAGAGTTTAATAAAAAAGGGCGATGAAGAGGTTCAGTCGCCCAAAGAAGTGTTTAATATTGACGGGACCGGGCCCTCATCCATCACTAGCTCGCTTCAACTTTGGCCACCAGTGAACACAGTATATCATGCCAAATTTAAACAAACGCTATTGAAGTTTATGATTGCATATATTTATAGCCGGCAATATACACGTACTTGCAGGTCACAGCAGCCGCTCGGACGCTGGGATCATGTGTTCGAATCCCACTCAATGTATGGATGTTTGGTGTTTGTTTGCGTTTATTCTGTGTTTGGGTTGTCCTTTGTTTAGGTAGCAGCCTTTCGGCGGGCTGATCACTCGTCCAAGGAGTCCTACCGTCTGTAAGATTATCAAAATGAAAAAAACAACCTCGACACCGTAAAGGTATAAGAGGAACGGATTAAGTAAATATGTATGCATGTAAGGGGTGGGCCATAAAAACCGGCCCCACCGCACTGCGACCTTCAATGTTCTATTGTGCTTCCCCTTGGATTAGCCATTTATTAATCCTACACTTTTAATAAGTAGGACCCTGCTTATGGGGGCGTCATAAAAGTCACTTGGTTCCATAAAGAACTGACCCAAGTAACGAAATCTTAAATAAGCTAGGGCCTCACAATCACACAGGATGTGTGCGGCTGATTCGTTTCCTATAGGCACCTTTCACAAGTTGGGTTATCTATCAGTCCAAACCTGAAAAGGTGTCCTTTCAGGTGGCAGTGTCCGGTAAGTAATCCTACCACTCATCTTAGTTGATCTCTGTTTAACCTCAACAGATCCTTCGTTCTTCTGACAGAGGGTCCTGCTATAAAACCCTTTGCCTGTTTGAGTCCAGTTGTGGTTCAGGTCCTGTGAACAGCTGTTCAGATCCTGTTTTGCCAGCAGATCTGCTGTTTCATTCCGTGCAATACTCTCCTACTGAGACGCCGCAAGCTGGTTCAGATGTTCAGATCCTGTTCTTGCCAGCTGATCTGCTGTTTCATTCCCTGCAATACTCTCCTACTGAGATGCCGCAAGCTGGTTCAGATGTTCAGATCCTGTTCTTGCCAGCTGATCTGCAGTTTCATTCCCAGCAATACTCTCCTACTGAGATGCCGCAAGCTGGTTCAGGTCCTGTGAACGGCTGTTCAGATCCTGTTCTTGCCAGCTGATCTGCTGATCTGCGGTTTCATTCCCAGCAACACCCTCATGGCCTGGCACCCATATCAGTTGTACTCTGATAAGTAAGTAAGTACGAGTATTTTCTTATTGCTAGTGGGGTAGGACTAAGTCCCTTGTACTGCGGCCACTTCTGGCTTCTTGTACCAGCCCCAGACGATAGGTGAGGGTGATTGTGGAGCAATTTGTGGAATGAAGATTGGCAGAGGAAACCGAAGTACTTCGAGAAAACTTGCCCCAGTGCCAATATGTCCACCACAAATCCCACTTGACCAGACCCGAGATCGAACCCGGGCCGCGCGGTGGGAAGCCAGCAACTAACAGCTTGAGCTATGGCGCGGCCAAGTAAATAAGTAATATACAAGTACTTGGCGGTCACAGTAGCCGCACGGTCTAATGTATTAACTGTCTTTGCTCGCTTGAACACTGGGATCGTGGGTTCGAATCCCACTCAAGGCATGGATATTTGGTGTTTGCATGCGTTCATTCTGTGTTCGTGTTGCCCTGTGCTTAGGTAGAGACCTTGAGACGAGCTAATCTCTCGTCCAAGGAGTCCTACCGTCTGTAAAGTGACCAAGAACCCGAGAAATCAGCCAGTCATTCGAAACTACAGGCCCAGAGTCTAAGCGACTAGCAGCATCATTAAATTAATTAAAAAGATAAACAGGAATTAATAGTAGTCAAGGGTTGCCCTTGAAGGTCGTGCCTCCAGGCTGGAGGACTATATATATGAACCACGATAGTCCTTGATGATGATGACGGAGAAAATCTCCGAAGACGTTGGATTTATGTTCACAAGTGGCGTGGCAGTTATCCCGAGAATATTTCATGGCATTGTAAGGTATTGTTTAAAATTTCTCCCTGTCGACAAGTTAGCGTCCTTCAAGATGTAAGAAATATTTTAGGTTATGTTCGGAGCCTACCTCTATGTAACATCACTCACACTCCAGCGCTGAGACTAGATCCACAAAACCTTCAATTTATTTGATAGAGGAATTATTTCCTTCGAAGTAAATCGGTCAGAGCATAAAGCTGAACATCTTCACCTAGCGTTGAGACTGAAAATGTGTGACCTCGATCCCCACGTGTCTTCTGAACCGGAAGCACAGGATCACATTTGTCTTGGAATGTAAATAAACTGCAGTCTACATATCGCATCACCCCCAGTCCCTTACTTTAGATTATAACTTATTCAGGAGAGGGCACACGGTAGCGTATTTAGTTGAGGCAATATGCTACAAGTCGGAAGGTCGGGGGTTCCATTCCCGATGAAGTCACTGGATTTTTCAATTCACCTAATACTTCCAGCAAAAATATGTCCATAGGGACGACTCAGACTCTAACAGAAATGAGAATCAGGAATCTTCCTGGGAGGGGGAGGGTAAAGGGCGGCCGGCTCGTAAGGCTGACAACCTCACCGCCATCTGTGAGCTGACTATCTAGCAAATGTGGGAGCCTCTACGTCTCGCAAGCCCATGGGCCTCCACGGCATGTTACAGGGATAGCTTTACCTAATTCTTTGTCTTTTACATCTTCAAGGTTTTCAATATAGCGCCTAGGTTCCATCAGTTTAAATTTTGGACAATTTGTAGGGCTTCAGTCAACTACGTCAGTACCTGATAAGGCGTTGTATTCTTGTCCGTTTATGGGTTATTTAATGAGGCTGTCGGTAAAAGGTAAAAATGTTGTCAAAGTTATATTTTGGGAGTTGCCCGCCGTAAAGCAGAAAATCAACTAGGACTATTACAATAGATTTTGAAAGTAAGCTGATCCCTTGGATGGGCTATTGTAAATTCCGTAATGCATTTATTCTTTTTTTTTAATATACGATGATTTAAGTACATGGGAAGGTACAATAGTGAAGTGATGAATTGGGGAAAAGATTTAGTAGGAAGTGATCCTGATCTAATCTATTTATTATTCCGTTGTTTTCCTTTGGGGACTGAGGAAATCACGAAAATCTTAGTCACGATAGCCGATGTGCAGGCCGAAATTCGAATCGAGAACCTCACGAATATGAGTTAAAAGCCTTACCTCTACACCAATAAGATGGGTCTCGTTATTTAACGTTCAGTTCTGCAAAATGCGAGAAATAATTATCCGCTTCTCAATAGAGGTTCAGACACTTGTGGAAATCAACTTTCCATGTAACTGGATGAGAGTATTTCGACTTAAGAGGCATGATTTCTATAAGATTCCTTTTTTTACCTGTTCAGTGAACATTTTAATGGATTCATGTTTTATTGATAGTAATATAATTGGAATTCGTCATGGGCGCTACCCGTATTCGATGAAATGTGTTGACAAGAGAAAGATAGGAGGAACGAGATGACGTCATAGCGTCGATCTAATCTAATTTCCCACAATATGGAGTACAGGGAAAGGAAACGGGACTGGAAGATATATAAAGGTAGAAATATAAATAAGAAGAAATGTAAGAATTTGGGGAAGAGTACAGCAGATATTGCCAATATTATAAAAGTCGCAGACAAACTGTACGGTGTGCATCTCAGGCACGACATCAGCTGGGGAAGGAAGCAGAGACGTGAGTTTTGAGGTCATCAGATTTAATACAGTGGAGATCGTGTTGCATTCTGGGATGTGACACTGTGTAGTTTGGTACTCTCCTCCAACGAGACGGCGAGGCAAGTGGTGGGTAGAACTGATAGACTCTGATCATTCTACTATACACTTTGCGACACATTGTTCATCAGCGTACCAAAGTGATAAGCTTCGCCCGATAAACATGGCGATGTTTTCAGCTTGCATAGTACACGCGGGAGGGCCTTGGTTAATTGTCTCGACTTTCCACTTTGGAGGGTGACGGATATCTATGTTTTTGTGAGTATCCTGCTACTTCCATCTTCAGGACAAAGGATTTGGACGTTTTACCGAAAAGTTTGTAATTATTTGCCAAAGAACAGGGTGTCACATCCTGCGTCAAAGTAGTATTTAATAAAGAAAATGCTTGAATTTGTTAAAACCATGGAATACAGTGGTGCTTTAGAAGCTGAGAGTCGCTCAGATGGTCAGAAATTTTTTGCCTTTACGAAACCCTGTATTTCTTTTCCTTGTCGGCAGGATCCCGCCTATTGTCCCTAAAACGAGCCAGATGAATCCAGTAAACACCCCTTTCTTTCAGTCGAGATCTCCCAGATATAGGTGCCAAATGGCGGGGGACTAGGCATTTGCGGTCCCCTTGATTTTTTAAAAAAATCAGAGTTGAAGAAAGAAAATATATACGTAGAATATTACTAAGGAAATTATTTTTTAAAATTATTCTCCTATCCTGGATAGTCTATGTANGAAAAACTACCACATTATCACTTTTCCTGGATAGTCTCTTTCCTAAAACAGAAGATCGCATTAAGTGGAGAAACTGTTTTGGAAGAGACTGTGGACCTGTCGTCTGACAGATTACTGATGATGATGATGATGTATTCTTAGTCGTTTGAAAATTAAAAGTTGCTTTGCGAAAATAGCTCACGTCGTAATTTCCTAAAATTGTCATAAGTAGCTTCACTGGGGACATAATTCTGAAGGATGATAGTAATAACATACCTGTATATACCACAAAATTTTTGTATTTCGGTTAACTTCAATTTGATTTCTTGGTAGTGGTGAAGTACTACTAAAAACAGTCTCCGGTTTTAACAGTACATATTCTATGATGTGACATCATGAAATCTAGCAGAATTCTGCTGGCATTTTGAAGGAACGTACTGCCTCCATCTTCAGCTTCAAAGAATAAGCCAAAAAAACAACAAGGAGGAAGAAGCAGAGCAGAGACCTCTGAACAAAATTAGGCAAGTTTCCCGCCCAAGTAGTTTCCAATGCCTCTGGTAGACAGGGGAAATATCATGTACCGACGGCCGACCTCCTTGGCTGAACGGGACTGATAGCACGCACCAGTACCGGTAGGGTATGGCGACAGTAGAAATTAAAGGGGGACGCACAGTGGACCAATAACTGGTCTAAGTGCATGGGGAAACCCACCCCCTTTAATAATAATAAGGCAGAGCATATTATCTGAATATGGAAGCGGGTTTTTCTTCGGAAGCGTCGGTAAATTTCGACGTATTTTGCTATATAGCGGCATATTCCAAAAGGTGGTATTCTTTATAGCCGCTGTTATGGAAACCCATTTCCTAACATATTCAGATTCTCAACTTCCATCCTTTCCTAAAATAAATGAATCCCAAAACGTATTCATTGAATTTCGAGCATTCATTTCTTTGCTCCTTATTGAGCCATATTATAAAATTGTTCATGCTTATTTGACTTGAGGGAACCCTTATGTAATTATATTCTACTTATCGTGCATGGAACCCGCTGTCCTTTTTGTGTTATCAATTCTTTCTTCTGCGATTATATCAACGGAAAAGAGAGAAAATACTTTAGATATTTGTCCCTTTCTATGCTGGTTTTAATTTCATTTGTAGGTACGGGTAGTACTATAAAATTACCATTTATATAACAGTACAAACTGCCAAGAAACGGCAGAAGAGTTTATTTTTATTGATATTAGCAAATACCATAGACGCTAACAGCAGTTGGCGCTCCTAAACGAGATATCTTCTTAGTAAAATGGAAGGTATTACAATATTAAATATTCTATTCGTTTTAATAACTTATGTGATACTCTTGACTTAGAGCACAAAACTTATATAATCAGGTCTCTACAACAATGTGAACTTAAATTGTCTTTAAGTAACTTTAACTGCAATATCTGATATAAATCCTATAGATCTACACCTGAACTAAATAAAACAAAAATATCTTCATAACAGACCGTGAAGGCCCATAGGGTTGTGAGGCGTCGACGCTCGCACATTTTCTAGACAGCCGGCTCACAGATGAAGGTGAGGTTGTCAGCCTTACGCGACGGCCGCTCTTTACCCCACAGGAAAATTCCTGTTACTCATTTCTGTTAGAGGCTGAGTCGACCTCAGGGTCATAGTGCCGCTGGAGAGATTAGATAAATTGAAAAAAAAAAAATCCAATGACATCGCAAATCGAGCACGCTGCTTTCCGATTTGTAGCATAGTGCGTCAACAAACTACGCTACCCCGTTCCCTCGATCTATACTCGACCTGGAATTTTTAAGCTGGCAATGCGCACAGTTTATGGCAGAACGTTTCATTTAAAGCCAGAAGATGAGAATGCTTTTAAAGGCAGTGATTAAAGACATTTTATCTCCACATTCTTATTGTCGCTACACACTGATCAGGTCCTTGGCTTCCACAGGACAGATCTTCTTCAAATTATTATTAAAATAAGCGTCATAATTTCCTTCGTCCGAGGACTAGACCATAGCAAGGCCTCTGACTTTAGACACAGCTAACAAATATTATTTTCCAAGCTGGATTCGAACCATAATCCCAGTGGTAGAACGACCTAAATTCATACGCGCTTTACACCATCCGATAATTACGATTAGCCTCATTCTATTTCTCCAGTATAAATCAGCGGTATCACTAACCGTCTTGATTAACCTCATAGATACTAAAATTTAAAATGAACAAGTCTAAATACAAGTGGCTTTAAGTCGCTTATGTACGCAGTTGCGTATATTACATTCTACGCGATGACGTCAGAAAGGAGCCGGTGTGCGAACGGGTTAGGCAGATGGGGGTGTGGGGGTGTTCCACTGGAAATTAATTGGCTTGAATTTATCAGGGAGTAAAGCCAGAACGAGACCAACCTAGTCGATACACGTCACGGGTTCGCGTTAGTTCAAAACCCCAGCCGGCATCCACGGCTTACATGCAGAAATTTCAGTTTAGTAATACAGCACAATAAAATTACGCTAAATGTTTAAATCCGGCAGAGAAAGCAGCTCATACGAAAACTGGAACCTGATTTAAGCTTAACTCTTTTAACTCTCAGCACTTGACAGTTCAACGAACAAGTGTCACCGTAAGGTCAAGCAAATATTATTCTTGTACTTAATTAATTAACCATTATGCTATGAGGACGTATGTGGGAGCGGAGGTATAGCTTTACGATACGTGACCTCAGCGCTAGATGGAGTTGGTTAGCTTCAGGTCCTGCCCCGTGGGAAGAGCCTCCAGTACCCATTGGATATAAGGCTGGGTGAGCCCCAGATCCGGTCTGGACATTATGGAGTACTGAAAAATCTCTTACGACTGCAGAGACTCGAACCCCGGCCATCTATCCCGTAGCCCGTTACTATACCGGCTAACAAATGGCAGTGTACTATCCTATTTGCCAGGAAGAAGGCGGGCTTCCTTGTAAATATTATTTCTTAGAATGGAGGAATAGCCTCATTTTGGGTGATTCAAGAATAAATATGGTGATGCTTACGAAGAGTAAATCTCAGACATAAATGACATTCAATTTTTTTAAAAAATCTGATTTTCTAGTTAGTAAAACAGGCGGTGGCCATGTGTTCGGGCTTATACAACAACAATCACTCTCGATGTGTTTCAATCCGGGTATGGTGAGATGATATCAAGACACGGCAATGATGAGCATGGTCACGCAAGAATCAGTCGGTTTTCCAACAGAAACTCCAAAGAGTTACTACATCTGCAAATCCCTTATTGTAGTCGGACACAAAAACTGTTTAAAAAGTAAAGCTATCCCTGTAATAGGCCGTGAAGGCCCATAGGGTTGTGAAACATCAAGACTCCCACATTTTCTAGGTAACTGGCTCACAGTGGCGGTGAGGTTGTCAGTCTTACACGCCAGGCGCTTTTTATCGCCCAATAGGATTCCTGGTATTTATTTCTCTTAGAGGCTGAGTCGAACCCAGGACCATATTGCGGCTGAAAGGATTAGGCAAATTGAAAAATCCAATTACCTCATCGGGAATCGAACCCGCGACTTTCTTGTAGTATATGTCTCAACCAACTGCGCTACTGCGTGACCCCACAAAATCTGTTAGGAGTCCCCAAACAGAAGATGATACTCACCGTTTAAAAAGACACGACAATTGTCTATTTCAGAATGATTTTTTCTCAAGGCCTTCTCTCTACGGTTCGTCTCTTATTACACGGAAAACTGACAAACATTTAGATTATGACCTGTTGAATTGTGATAACTTGTGGTCTTGTAGTTGGCTACCAACTTTTCGAAGGAATATGTTGCGTCTTCTTCAGGGTCGGGAAGTATTTGATTTTATGTAAGTTTTGAGGTTTTCACGGCGATGACTATGAAGAAACCCAGAAGACGACTTTCTTTATTTGATTTTAATTTATTCATGCGAAGCTCGAAACCATACATTTAACGACGCACCTTCACCTATTCACCTCTCGCCATCGAATTTCATTCGATATTTTATAACTTATAAATTTTAGGTTTTTTGGAATAATCTAAGAATAAGAATGAATAACAAGTAGTTCTGGGAAGAACAAATCGCCTACTTTCCTTTGACACTACAAGGGTCGCATACAAAACGACACCTAGGACAATCCTTCGTTGTGACGTTAATATTTTTACTGAGCCGTTGCCTAGCAACGAAATGAGGGATATACATTCAGACACACAGACTGATGGGAGGGATTTATGAAGTATGCCATTGAGGTGGGTTCAAGTGCCGCAATTTACATACCAAGTTTCTTACAGATTGGTTCAGACATTCAAAAGTTCATGGGGCGAGGGTTACTCACAGATACACAGACAGCCTGGAGATAGCATAAGCATAAGTTTATATTCACGTCGGCGACTATGAAGGGTACGGTTTTCTGGGTTGTAACTTCGTGTAGTTTGGAGGCAGTCCGACGTTTTGGAGGAACCATCAGAAACAGGGAGCGCGCTGAGCAACTCAGGTTCGCGCATTCTGTTGATAATTCCTCCCTTGACTTACCTTGAAGACAGAGGTGATATGTTCCTCCGAAACATCAGTGGACTTTCAATGGACTACATGTAGGTATATCGCAGAAGACACGATTATTCATAACTACCGCTGTGAGAACCTCAGATTCAACAGAATTCGGACAGAATTACTAGGTTTTTGGATCTTTTCCATCGTCCGGTATTCTAGAGAACAGAAAACACGACGTTTCAGAAACTGGATCTGTTTCCGTCCTCAGGTGAGGGGGGGGGGAGAAGACACCTACTCAGTTTGGCAACTTAGAGCTAATCCCAACAACTGGATAACCCCTGTCAGATTTACGTAGCTATTTAATCACTTGAGACCAGGCTAATTCGGCGGGAAATAACAATATACAATAAAATGTATGATAGAGCATGCACATGCGTAGAACTAGGATAGAAAAGAACGATGATGAAAGCCCCAAAACCCAGTAATTCTGTGTGTTATGCACCATCGTCAGAACCCTTTAGAATCCACAGGATATTATCGCAAACTGACATGTCCGTATTTCTCAGCATTTCTAAAATAAATTACAATACAGATGTGACTGCTCTCCTGTTTATTAGTGATTTTTCTTGATACTTTGGAAGCTAAAACGAAGACGTGCTCCTCGCAGAGAAAATTCTGTGCATTCGGGTTTATAGTTAGAGAAACAAAAATGGAGTAAACGCAGTAGTGAATTCACAGAACTGCAGAAAGTGGTTGGATGCGGGATTGTAACCTGAAGATAGGGATTTCAAGGTCTGGCTAGTTCATGTCTCTGTCCCCTGCCACTTCTGTAGTCACCCTGTTCATGTAATTAAATTTCCAGCTTCCTCGTCGGTTTTCCATCTCTCTCATCTCTAGTAGCCTGCAGCTACAATCCAGTTCACTCAGGTGGCTTACCATAACAATATGGCTTCCTACTGTCCATAACTTCACCTTTTATTTGCGCATTTTAATGACTCTTTTATGTAAAATGGGCAATCAAGTTTGCGGTGCATGGATACAATAGGGAAAATTATGGTCACAAGGCTAGAGCCAGAGATGATAACGTTGGCAATGGCGCGATCTACAGATGAAGACTTGTACATGCGGGTCTTTCCCTCGCTCTTGAGCCTCTTTTGTATTTGACACTGTAATCTGACAAATTATATGATTCTGGTTGCAATCCATGCCTTGACATTTACCCAGTACTAGATGAGGAACAAAGATGTGTATTAGTAACAAAATCGGGCCTCAAGCAGCCAGTAAGTATCATACAGACAGAAGAATACATTAAATTCAAGAAAATCTATTTAACTTATGGAGTCTTCTACACTTCTGGAATATAACGCCATGTAGTTCGTTGAAAGTCAACCGACGTTTCAAGAGTACATGCCGCCTTCGTCTTCATGGTCGAAGAATAAACAAAACAAGAAATCGGCGTGAAAGCAGATGGTAAGCAGAGCAACCGGCTTTCCGAAACTTCGGTTTATATAAGAAACAGAGGGAAATGGAAGAAAGCAAGCCAGTTCCCGTTGGCTTGGCCTGTGCCCATTGATTCTCAGATAAAACCGAGCGATCCAATAGGAGACAAGAATAGAATAACCAGCTGGGCGCTGAAAATGGCCGCTTGTGATGGTCTAGGTAAAGACAGGGGAGAAGTGGTTAGGGTGTGACGGGCAGAGAACCGAGGATCACATGCGGCGGAGGATGAGGGAGCAGAAGTGAGGGTGGGAACGCGGGGCGGGACGGCTTAGGGCTGATGAGTGCCCAGAGAGAGCAGGTGCACGGACCCTGCAGAGAACCCACATCTTCTGTCATGTGATGGAGGCTTCCTACGACCTTTCATGGAGCAGATGTGAGGTTTCCATGGTTAGCTCAGAGAGAAGCCAGCCTCCCTGAGCTGGAGCTCAATAACCAATCGCCTCCCTGTATCTGGGTTTGATGGAGAGGATGACGCTGTGGTGTACCTGGATGCGGTGCCCCAAGTTGATACTCAGCTCCGACATGGCTTAATTTCCCTTGTTTTTTAATTAATTAAGCACATGAAAAATATACCTTTCTATATGCAGTTTTGGCGAAATAAATTCGAGTTACGTATCGATTTATCAAGGAATGTTCAAACCTACCTAAAGTGATACAATTCCAGCAGTCACTACGCTATTATGTTGCTGCAAAAAGTCGTTAATTTCAACTTTTGAGTTTAAATTATATTAAAACATTCTTTCTGCATATCTTCACTACTTTTCTAACTTGTTAACATTAACCAGAGTTTTGATTTCTGTGGTAGAGCATCTACAAGGTGTAGCCTTTCTTTAAAGTGCTGGCATTTTTATGACTTGTCAGACAATCCCCACATCCCCCGTATGCAGCATGGCACATACACTTCCCCTCCATCTGTAAAAGGCGTTTCTATGAACTCTTCTCTATCACAGTAGATCTTGCATTTATTATATATTTTTACTTGACACTAGTTGTTATTAACAATTTGTAAGAAATTGAAATGTAGAAGGTTGATGTGCAGAGCATTAATGCCAAATTTAATATAAAACAGCTAACTGTTTTAAAAGATGGAAGAAGATACACACATACACAAAGAACAAGGTGTCCGTCCTTATAATATTGCTTTTTTCCTTAAGAAAAGAAAGCAGTTAAGAGACGAGGAACTGAGGATATTTTCCTGTGGGAAACTTACATTTTATGTTCCTTGATTAAGGCACTCGCTGATAACAGTGGCCGCGTAGTCTAAGCTATGAAATGTCTTAGCCAGCTCAAACATTAAAGTCCTGGGTTCAAATCCCCCTCGAGACATGTATGACTGTCAGTATTTCTCCGTGTTTGTGTTGTCCTGTGTATAAGTAGCGGCCTTGCGGCGGGGGATGATCCTCGTTCAAGGAGTCCCACCAAGTGTCTATAAAGATTTATACTTCCAGATTAATTCTGATGAAAAGCAGGGCACAGGGCCTAACACGAAAGGCAGTATAAGAAGAAGAGGACAATTGAGGTAATAATAGAGCGTTTATGGAATAAAGAGAAACTCGCATATAATTTTGGCACGAAAATAATCAGGTAAAACACCGATACAGAGATTGAATTTGCGTTTTAATTCCAGACAATTCTTTAGCTTTTATGTTTCCTATTGCCTTCAACTTGTTGTGTTAGTACGGACTAATCATGTTCGGAATGCTAAGTGTCTCTTCCAGGCGATTGCCTGGCCCTGTGATGCAGATCCGAAGGCAGACTCCCATCAAGTTGCATGCACTACGATTAAAGGTTCTACACTTCTGCCATGCAGGCCCTGGGCAATGCTGAGGTGTTGTCTGTACCCAACAAACTCAGATGGTGGTGTCCTCCTAGAGGCATAAACAAGTCATAATGTAATAAGCAATTCAGGCTGTTCCACAACTAATTAGACAGGATCGAAATTGCAAGTTGAGCGGAAGTTGGAATTCTCACCCGGTACGGGCAGGTCAGGCTGAGGCAAAGCAAAGACAAAGAAAGGCAGAAGAATAGAGCGGAATATGGTATTAGGGTAAGAGAGAATAAGAAGGGTGAGAAAGATAGAAATAAATGTAGAGAGAGCATGAAGAGAAAACTTGCAGAAAGAGAGAAAGAAAAAAGAGAAACGAGAAAGACGGAAATAAAATGGGAAGAAAGAAAGTAAAGAGCGCAGTAATGGAAGGAGAGATAAGGAGAAAGAAAATAGAAATAAATAGTGGGAGGCTCTATCTATCTGTCTGTCTCTCTCTCTTTATCTATCTATCTATCTTCATTCCTGTTGCTCCCGCTTGGGGCATAGGGCATCCGTGAAACGCTTCGTTTCACTTCAGTTTCTTAATCCTATGCACAGACGGTAGGACTCCTTGGACGAGTGATCAGCCCGCCGCAAGGCCGCAACCTAAACACAGGACAACACAAACACAGAAAAACCGCAGACATCCATGCCTTGAGTAGGATTCTAACCCACGATCCCAGTGTTCAAGCGAGCGACGACAGTTCGTGACGTAGACATCGCGATCAATGTGATTGGCCAAGGGAAGGATAAATTACCAACACTGGAACTTTTGGTGGGATGAGAATTTGCAAGGGATACCAAAGTATTCGGAGAAAACCTGCCCAAGTACCACTTGGTCCACCACAAATCCCACATGACCTGAATTGCGATTGAGCCCGGACCGCCGCGGTGGGAAGCCGGCGACTAACCGCCTGAGCTATGACACGGCCATGATAGGCCTAACTGAAATAGTTTAGTTGTTTCATCAATAACCGCCTTCGGTTCTTAAGGAACTCTCCCAGAATAGGCCATCATTATGTAGGTTTATAATTTGCGGTTAGGCTTATATCCTTGCGCTGTTTCAGTCTCCGCCTTTCCCTTTGAGCGCTTCTATCCGCATTCTCATTTCAGTCGACGTTAACAACCCCTAATTTGATACATCGAAATTTAAAGACCAGTATTCAATAATTAATCAGCTTCGTGCTGCCTCTTCTTTAGCATCTAGTGGTTGCTCAACTGATGATGAAATTCTCCGTATTTTACGATACCCAGAAGTTCATTACCGCGTTCACAAAAGCCCGCCACTGATGCCAATACTGTGCTACTTCGCCGCACATCACGGCTTCGTACTCCAATTATCCATAATCTAATTTAGTATTATTCTCTTATTTATGTCGACGTCTCTCAAACAGCCTCCTACGTTCAGGTTTCCTCTTTAATATTTTGTATTCACCTCTCATTTCCTTCATGTACGAGTATATTACATATAGCTCTAGGAGGATGAAATTTGCAGGGCATGTAGCACGAATGGGGAGAAGAGGAATGCATATAGGATATTGGTGGGAAAGCCAAAAGGAAAGAGACTACTAAGAAGACCAATACGTAAGTGTGTAGATAATATTAAAATGATTCTTAGAGATATAGGATGGGGTGGTATGGACTGGATCAGTCTGGCTCAGGATAGGGAGAAGTGGAAGACTCTTGTGAACACGGTAATGAACCTTCGGGTTGCATAAAATCCTCAGAAGTTCTTGAGTAGCTGCAGAATTTGCGGCTTCTCAAGAAGAGCTCACTACACGAAGTTAATTTGAAGATAGTGTTACGTATAGCACACCTCTCACATTTCTCAGTTTAGTTACTTCAAATTATAAACTGAAGAAACTGATCTTTTTAAAAAAAAAAACATCTTGAGCCGTTACGCATCTTAATGCATAAATGAGTAATAAGGTCCATGAAGTGTGAAAGGTACAACCAACCCTGTAACAGGCCGTGAAGGCCCATAGATTTGTGAGACGTTGAGGATCCCATATTTGCTCTAGACCAGGCATGTCCAACGCGTCGATCGAGGGACGATTTTTGGTCGATCTCATAGGCCTATAAGGAAATTATACATGAAAAGCATTTAAATTCACTTCTAATATAATATGATTATATTCAGATTTTGAAGGAAAAATACGTGTTAAAGCAATCTCTACTTTCAATGTAAGTTGCTTTTGCAACAAACATCATGTGTCGTGTTATTTTTACCAATATGTTTGCTTATAGCGAGGTACGACGACAGGAGGGGATTGTAGATCACTGGCAGTTTGGACACTAAAAAGTCGATCACAGCCTGTTTGAAGTTGGATATGCCTGCTCTAGATAATCGGCTCATAGATGACGGTAAGGTCCTCAGCCTTACGCGCCGGTCGCCATTTATCACACAGGAATATTCCTGACATTCATTTCTGTTAGAGGCTGAGTTGACCCCAGGGACATATAGTGCGGTGCTGCCGCGTGCCCCTTTTAATAAATTGTAACAAATTTAATAAAAGACTATAAAATATTTCCTTCTGATGATGGCCAATAGTGACGGAAACATGTAAAGGAAATCTTTTATATTCTCATTTTAAGTGTGTTGTACTTTATGGAGTTTGCTACCCCTTCATGAAGAAATTGAACTCTATACTCCGTTACCAATTACCACGTTTGAGGCAAAGCCTCATACTTAAATACCAGGAATCTGATAATGTGCTGCGTAGTCTGCAACTGAGAGAACGGTAATGGAAGGTTATGGAGCAATTATTATATGATTTTTGGCCGGGGGAAAACCTAAGTCGCTAGGCTACAAATCTGCTCCAGTGCCAGGTTAGCCAGCATGAATTTCACTTGAAGTCACCTGGAACTGAAGACGAGGCCACACTATGAGGATCTAGCTCCAAACGGCCTGAGATTCTCTACGATTGGTCCGAGGTACTGCAAACAAATTTTGTTACTTAGTGCCGGAAGAAAATCCTTTCGTGTAACGCGGCTCAGTATGGATGCAAACAGAAGTATACTCCATTTTGGATATGCAGGTGCGTGTTTAAAGTCATGATCAGAAAGTTCAGTCGGCGTTCTATCAGATTCATAGCATGAAGCTTTGTACGTGGATCAGGTCAGTGCACTTTAGGAAACGGAGGGAGTCACAACGCTCCGCGCCCGGAATATATTTGCCGCCTGCCGGATCGCTAATGGACCACTGCTTGAACAAGGACTCTCGCATCTGTTCGTGACTAGGGTGACATTTTTATGTGCGAAGAGGCCAGGAGAAAGTTCCATTGTCTGTTTCAAGTATTAAGGACTACGATTTATTATCCTTTATTAAAAAAACATTAATCAAACAGTTAATTCGTGTGAACGTGTTCTCGAATGCAAACCGTAGGATTTCTATGTTTCCCCTCAGCTGCTTACGGAAAACGTGGTGATATAACACACAAAAATTTAATCCCAATACACAGAAAATATTTGTTTATAAAAGTTCCTCAGGAATACCAAAATTAACCAGGGTAATGATGATATAAAGCCTGTCACGGTAGCCGAGTGGTCTAAGGCGTGCACTGTCTTCGCTCGCTCGGAAGCCGGGATCGTGGGTCCGAATCCCACTCAGGGCATGGATGTTTGCGTGCGTTTTTCTGTGTTTGTGTACAGGTAGAGGCCTTGCGACGAGCTGATCACTCGCCCAAGGAGTCCTACCGAATGTGTAAGGTCTAGAGAAACCGAAGTGAACGGAGAGTTCATGGAGGTAGACCTAGGCCCACTGGGGCTGTAGTGCCAAGTAAAAAAAATGATGATATAATCGATCCTATCAGCAAAAATTGCCAGTAAACCTGAAATTAATCCAAGTAGAACAAAATTCTTATAGAAAAAATTCAAATGTCTCTTAATATGTATGGTTATTCGTATGATAATTCTACGTTTTCATCTAATGACGGAACTAACCCCTTGTGTCAAGAGTCCTTATCGATGTGCTTGAAGGCGGTTCAGATGAGTAAGAATTCTATGAAACCAGAAACTTCATTACAGTGTTCACAACTGCCAGTTACTGGGCCTTAACTGAATCAGATGAATTCAGTCCACCCTCCTAATGTAATTATTTCTTTAAAGTCATTTAAATACTATACTCCATTCCCCATAGGTCCCCCCAGTGACGTCTTTCAGTGAGGCTTTGGAGCTCAGTTTTTGTCTAAGCTGCAATTTATCAGAGCCCTTTCAAACTCTAGCTGAAGCTTCATTATATTCCAATGAATAAAGCTAAGCAGCAGGAGTGACCGAACGATATATATATATATAATTCAATTCAATACTTCTTTACGTGCTAACACAACAGCTGCGCCGAACGGTCTAAGGCATTCACTGTCTTCGCTCGCTCGGAAGCCGGGATAGTGGGTTCGAATCCTACTAAGGGCATGGATGTTTAGTGTTTGTGTGTGTCTGCGGTTTTTCTGTGTTTGTGTACGGGTTGAGGCCTTGCGACGAGCTGATCACCCGCCCAAGGAGTCCTACCGAATGTCTTAAGATCTAGTGAACCGAAGTGAAACGGAGAGTTTCGTGGAGGTTGGTCAAGGCCCAAATTGGGGCTGTAGCGCAAAAGGATAACTATACAACAGCTGCAGGTACCAGTTACAGAGTAAACATAATCAGATACATACAGGACGAAGAAAACAGCGATATGATGCAAGGCAAATAAGTACATATAAGATATCCTACTGCAAAGTAGGTTCAGTGCAACCATAGTTTTTAACACTGAATTGGATAAAACACTATAACACCCTGTAAGCCAAATTAACCAGAAGACTGGTGTTAAAGAACTGGTTATCAAACATGCTTACCTTTCATAAGGGTCCGTTATTTGCGGCTAAGACTTAGCGAGCAGAAGGACGTATGTTACGTGAAAGCAAAACATGAAGGACATTAAGTCTGTAATGTTTCTGAATGAATCGCTGATACTAACACATTTTAAAAGCCAGTATCAGGTAAAAAAAGCAAATAAACAAAAAGAAACTCCGTGGCCTGTAGTCCGCAAGCGAACTATACCGACCGAGCGACCGCAGCTTGTCAGCGAGGTTAGTACCAACTTTGGCGGATAGAGCAACGAATTCCCACGGCCTTTAATCTTTGGTTTCTAGACCGGAGCCTCTGTTTCCTTGAAATACCTCCTCAATTATCCTCACGAGGCTGAGTTTTCCCCGTTCCAGACCCACTACTCCTCAGAAAGTCTGATAGCGACGGGAATCGAACCCGGACTTCTGGATCTGTAACCAGGAACTCTAACCACTAGACCACAGAGTCGGTCAATAAGTTCTTTACAAATACTGCCCCAAAACAAAGCCGTCTCACATATAAAATGTTCAATTTAAAGTTACTTAAAACATAACGATAACTGTTTGAATTATGATTATAAAGATTCTACTGAGATAATAATAACCCCGAATTTTACTTACATTCTCATTATGCCACAACTCTTAGCATATGAAGCATGATAGGACTGCATCCTAAGCTATCCAGACGGAGTTCCTCTGGAATTGGTTGACGTGCGATAAGCTCCCATGGGAGTCGTAAGGACTTGCAGATATGATCCCAACTCGTCTCTCATGAGTCCACGTTATGCAAGAAGATTTATGTACTCTCTTAGAGGACTGTACAGATAGCTGTTCTGACCAGAGAGTTTTACAGTTATTGTTTGATATCTTAAAGAGCCCCCGGATAGTTCAATACTTATGCCTGACAGCTTCCTGGTTAGTCCCACACTGTTTTCCTTACATAGTTAAAAATTATTTAGTTGTCGTTTGGAGTGCTGGCCTGCGCCTTAATTTATGTGGGGCACCAAATTTATGTTTTCGTTACACACACCCACACCAAACTCAAAGGTAGAATATATCCTAATATTACAGATATTTGGCGTCTTTCATTTACTATTATCTACTAATAATTTGTGTTGAATAATGCTATTTGTCATGCACGGAATTCTGCTCCCTTTCTAGGGCTCTAGACCCCTTGTACCTCAGCCTCTTTTTCAGTTTCTTAATCATATACAGTCGGTAGGACTCCTTGGGCGCGGGGGGGGGGCGGAGAGCCCGTCTCAAGGCCGCTACCTACACGCAGAACAACACAAACAGAATAAACGCACAAAGATATTCATGCCTTGAGTGGGATTCGAACCGACGATTCCAGTGTTCGAGCAAGCGAAGACAGTTCATGCCTTAGACCGCGTGACCACTGTGGCCGGCACGAGTTCTCACTAGGTCAGTCAGTTATGACTGTACTTGCTGTACTTTTAGGAAAACCTGTGTGCCAACTGGACACTTCGAAAGAAATCTAACAACTTAAAATATTTATTATTCCTAGCACCAATTAATTGAGGGGGCACGCGGTAATGTAGTTGGTTGAAGCATTATGCTACAAGCCGGAAGGTTGCGGGATCGAATTCCGATGAGGTGGATACAACATGTAAGATGATAGATCTTAACAAGTTTTAATATATAAATTCTATTATTGAATCAGGACGAACACACATTTTATATCATTTTATAAATGGATACTTGATGGCAGGCAGTGCAATGGTTTAACTTGATTAATACACCTGAGGATGGCAGAATGATGCCGAAACATGTAGTGTGAAGTGACAAGTGAAATTGTATGAACTAAAAGACGGTTTATATATACACATTATGAACATTCTACAAGTCCACATTTGGTGTTCACCTGAGGTCTCTGTAGTAACTTTAATGCAGTCACGTCGATTTAGGAACGTAAATTTGTCTTTTACATTTCTTAAGGAAGAACGAAAACGCAATCAGATGGCAGGCCAGCGAGACTCGCACATTCCACCCAGCTGTGTACGAGAAAACCGGGAAGGGAGGGGAGTAATCTTGCCAGAACATACACGGATGAAGGCGTCTCAGTACTCTTCAGGGACACGTCATTCGCTTCTGTGAACTTTTACCTCGAGCAAACAGGCTTCTCTCAATGGAATGTAGACAGTCTCCAAGCAGATTCAATGACGAAAGGAAAATGATAACAACTATGTTTTAAGATTTACAGAAAAATACAATAAAGTAGCCGAAAATAAGTGAAGCCCTTTATCGTACTTTTATGAGCCATGTAATCACACTTAACATTAATTTTGACATTAAATTTTTCCTTATGAAAAACACAAAGTTTTTAGAAATTAAGTGTCCTTTATAGATACTGTGTATATTAGAATTTTATACATGAAATTATTCTTTATTTCAAAACTCCCTGAACAGGTTTTCAGAAAGAGAATTTATATGTGCTTTCCTCTTATTTATTAGCCCTATTTCTTTGCGATCAAAAGCTCGAATCATTCTTGGGGCGTGAATATTTAATCTTGCCTTCATGTGTTTTGTACTGCTCTGTATTTGAGCAGAAATTCAATTGTTCTATTTTCCGCTAGCATGAAAAAGGCAATATTAGTCACGTTTTTAATCAAGACATACCGACACGTGAAAGAAAAGTAAGATTAGAAAGCATGTGCAAGTTCAGTGAGAGAACTGAAACAAAGCCTGTTAGATTACCATTCATTTAAGCACCTCAGAACATGTGTTTATCTTTGTCTTTACAGTCTAGCAATGCGAAAAAACATTGCCTCAAGCAGAATATTTTTATGTAATTAAGCTTTAAAGGCATTAATTTAAATATAAGTATTTCATGAAACTTCGCCCTCTACACTCGGTTCTCTCTCTGTGCCCACACTTGAGCTCCTCTTAAGCTTAAAGCATCAGATTTTGACTCTAAGTAGCTCCATGGAGCTGCGCCCTTCTTGAGAAGACGCCAGTTGCGCAGCTATTCAAGAATTTCCCAACAATTCATGGAACCGAAGGGTTCATTACCGTGTACGCAAGAGCCCTCCACCGGTCTCTATCCTGAGTCAGATCTATTCAGTCCATACCACCCCAATCTGTTTCTCTAAGATCCATTTTAATAATATCCTTCCACCTGCATCTTGGTCTTTCTAGTGGTCTCCTTCCTTCTGGCTTTCCCACCGATATCCTATATGCATTTCTCTTCCCAATATTCGGGCTACATGCCCTGCCCATCTCATAATCCTTGACTTGATCATTCTAATCATATTTGGCGAAAAGTACAAGTTATGAAGTTCCTCATTATGCAGTTTTCTCCAACCTCCTATCACTTCATCTCTCTTTGGTCCAAATGTTCTCCTCAATACCCCGTTCTCAAACACCCTCACTCTGTGTTCCTCCCTTAATGTCAGAGATCAAGTTTCACACCCATACAGAACCACAGACAAAATTATAGTTTTGTACATTTTAATTTTGTCGGTCACGGTAGCCGAGCGGTCCTCGACATGCACTGTCTTCTCTTGCAAGAAGCTGCGATCCTATGTTTGTGTACAGGTAGAGACCTTGCGATCACCCACCCAAGTAGTCCTACCAGATGCCTTAAGGTCTAGTAAACCGAAGTGAAACGGAGAGTTTCATGGTGATAAGCCAATACCCAAATTGGGGCTCTAGCGCAAAAGGAAAAAAAATTGCCTTTTCATGCAGCAGACCGGAAGAAAAAGTTGTGAACTGAATGGTAGCATGCATTATCCGAATTCCAGATTGTGGCCCTAAGAAGTAATTAAACAGTGATCATGTCATCCCAACTGCTATTTCATATCAACGTACGATACTAACAGAAAACAACTGCATCTACGTCCCATGAAATAGCCAGATAAACTGACCAATTAAGTGACTGACTATGAAACGGAGTTCATAAATAAATGTAACTTATGCTCTTCTACAAAGTAAGGAACCCCGTTTCACACCCGTACCATACAAACAAAAAACAAACGAACACTGTGGCCTGTAGTCCGCAAGCGAACTATACCGACCGAGCGACCACTGCTTGTCGGCGAAGTTAGTGCCAACTTTTGCGGACAGAGGGTGTCACGTGGTCAGCGCAATGGATCCCCCACGGCCGTTAACCTCGGTTTTCTAGACCGGAGTCGCTATTTCCTTGAAATGATTCCTCAATTATCCTCACGAGGCTTAGTGAACCCCGTTCCAGACCCACTACTTCTCAGCCCCGGGGACAGAATCCGGGATTTCTGGATCTGTAGCCAGGAACTCTGACCATTAGACCATAGAGGCGGTCCATATTTAGCGTATGGTCTTCCTATTTTGGAGGTACAGAATTTGATGCTCCACCAAATACTCGGCAACCGTTACTGAAATTAGTGGTAAAGTTTTTCAGTTTCTCCATGCAAAAATTCTGCAGCACCTTAAAATACAATTTAAATACAATTTTTAAATACAATACAGCAGCTCAATTTCTTGTAATTTTCATTCTAATATTCATAATTATTCCCCAGGACAATTTAGACGAAACCACACAATTGAGGAAACAGTTAAGTAAACTAAGATCCTAATACCCTTTTGTTTTGTTCTAACATGCATTAGTTACGTCAGCACTGGACTCCTTCTTCCGGAAATACATCAATCCTGACAACGAATTATCTGGAGACATCCGATAATGAGTTCTCTTAAGACTTCCAGCCCAGTGTTTTGTTCCTCAGTTACAATGCGGTTCGATTTATTTTCAACTCACAGTGTCCTCTTAAAAAAATAGAAGGAATTAAATTGGAACACGCACAAAAACCAAGGGGGCTTGCAGATGAGGACGAAGGAATTTGAAATGGAGTTTTAGTTTCACGACTCATATATGCAGTAAGATAGGCTGTGTAGCAAGGTAGAGAAAATTCTGTTTACGTTACCCTCAGCCGGGAGGGAGTTCCCGCGCCCGAGGTACCAAGCTTCCTCATGAATACAAACACAGAGACCGTTCGCTGACGGTTCGTATCGAGAGGAGGACCACACAACTAGAACGCATATGTAGAGGATACATTCTGTGATGCAAAGTGAAATAGTCCATTACCTGAAGAACGTGTGTGGGATAGGTGACATTAGAGGGACATCGGCGTTTGGGGTTGTTTGGGACTTCAAAATACAAACTTAAAACTTACTAAGCAAGAAAGATAAAATTTATAACCACGCAAATAGATCAGGCAATCAAATCATAATAATATCTCTTTAACAGGATATTAACGTAAAATGGGCCGTGCGATAGCTCAAGCGGTTAGTCGCTGGCTTCCCATCGCGGCGGCCCGGGTTCGATCCCGGGTCTGGTCAAGTGGGATTTGTGGTGGGCAAAGTGACGCTGGGGCAGGTTTTCTCCGAGTACTTCGGTTTCCCCTACCAATCTTCATTCCACCAATTGCTCCACAATCACCCTCACCTATCATCTGGGGCTGGTACAATAGGCCAGAAGTGGCCGCAGTACAAGGGACTTAGTCCCACCCCACTAGCAATAAAAAAAGGTAAAATGAGACATAGTGGCCGTTATATTTTTATGTTATTTGTTAAGGCATAAGAACACCATCAGGTGTGTTAAGCTGTACTAATATTTTGTACTGTATAATTTTAAATATATATAGTTAGGTTGGACCGCCCTTGTAACCTAGTGATCAAAGTTCCTGGCTACAGATCCAGAGGCCTGAACTGTGCCACATTTTCAAAACATCTGTTTCCTATCGATATGTCCTCTACTGGTAATAGAGTCAGAAATTTAATTTTCAGCAGCCTCCGAATGACGTAGTGTACTTGTGTGACCTCATTTCTTTTTAAGTGTGGTGTCCATGAAGCCGTATACAGAAATAGGTTTTACTCTATGCGAAGGGATATCTCCCCTAGATCTCGCGAAAGTAGTTACTCCACAACGACAATGCACCGGCTTATCAGTCTCTCTCGACACAGCAATGTCTGACCAGAAAGGCTTCAGTGTTCCTCCACAGCTTCTCAACTAGGCCAGATCCATCCCATACTGAGTTTTACCCCTTCCCAAGACTGGAAGACATGTTGAAAAGAAAGAGTTTCCAGTCTGCAGAGGGAAGTAAAATAGACTATGACGAAGCCACTTACGGGGACAGCAGGGAAAGCAGTGCATTAGCTCTACTTTCCAGATGATGTGCGCGACAGCATGCGGGATCTACTTTCCAGAAGGTGTGCAGAAAAATTCGCCACTGTGACAGGTAGGGCTAAGCTCATACGGGCTAAAAGTCACGAACCTTCTAAGTCCTATTAAGCAACATCCACGTGACTTACTTACCTACTTATGGAGTTGAGCCCTTCTTGAAGAGAAGCCAAATCTGCAGCTACTCAAGAATTTCCCAGCATTTTATGGAACACTAAGGTTCATTACCGTCTTCACAAGAGCCCTCCACTTGTCCCTATCCTGTATATAAGCACATTCAATACAACACTCACTGTATGAACGACAGTTGTCAATATTTTTCTGATGGAGTCTTTACTTTCTCTGATCAAACAGGCTTTGTACAGAATATGCTGTCATTTGGATAAAATCCATTTATTCGTCGTTGGGAGACCTTTCGATGTATGGCGAGTGTCATATTTGTATGATAAATGTAACTAAAAGCAACATGGATATAGTTAAAATAGACAATAAAGAGTTTCAACCGCGCCACTTTCACGAGAATATATAAATCAACTTTCTTAGCGAACTTCTCTGTGTATGTCTAGCGGTACTGTGAGCCTCGCAACTTCTCCACTAGGTATAGTGAGTAGTTAAGCAGGAGAAACAGGGTGTTACAGCACGGTTATTACTATGTTTATTTAGCGACTTTTCATCAGTCTCACACAACATAATATATATTTATTTTATGTTGAGGACCGAGTGTTAATTTATAGCGGCTGGTAGACCTTAACATGTTACCATTGGTCATGTTTTTATATAAAGTTACTGATGTNCGTAGCGCCTCCATCTTCAGAGCAGTTGAATAGCTGCGGAGAGCAGTAGCTACAGCTACAGCTACTGCTCTCCGCAGCTATTCAACTGCTCTGAAGATGGAGGCGCTACGTTCCTCCGTAACGTCGGCCAAAATGAAGAATACACGGTGCCTAAACCCAGAAGACAAATTTCTTCATTGTCATCGCCGTGAAAATCTCAAAACTTACAAATTGTAATTATTCTTTGACAAATATAAGATAAAGATTTTTTTATTAATGTCTTTTCTTCTATGACTTATTAAGTCCTTATGTATGTACCGGATTGCTTTCAATTACGTGTATGAAATATAGCGGAGAAAGATATGGACCTGAATGATAACTAGGAATCATTTTAAAGGAAGTAGTGTTGTCTATTTTGAGTTAATATAAAAACATTTGCAGAAGGTGGATCATAGAGAACCTTGAGTAACTCAACCACGGTACAAGGTCTCAACCAGGATTTGAACAACAGATCTCAGGACCACAGTACGAGGTTAGTAGTGTAAACTACGTTACGGGCGAATGCACAGTGACTGTTGCTTCTATATCAGTTATTGTACTCTTTAAGGAATACGCAATTGTAAAGCCAAGCGAGTTACCTTAAGCATGGCCTACATCAGAAACCCTGTTGGTCTTGTGGTCTTTCTCAGTATTTGTGCTACTGGACCAAAAGTTTAATTAAGAGACCTAATACAGCTTAGTAGCCGGTCACGGTAGCCGAGCGGTCTAAGGCATGCACTGTCTTCGCTCGCTCGGAAGCCGGGATCGTGGGTTCGAATCCCACTCAGGGCATGGATGTTTGTGTGCGTTTTTCTGTGTTTGTCTAAAGGTAGAGGCCTTGCGACGAGCTGATCACTCGCCCAAGGAGTCCTACCGAATGTGTAAGATCTAGTAAACCGAAGTGAACGGAGAAATTCATGGAGGTAGGCCTAGGCCCACTGGGGCTGTAGTGCCAAGGAAAAAGAAATACAGCTTAGTACCGAGATTTTAATCAGAAAATCTGAAGCCAGGAGGCAACTGGGGAGGCCCAAACTTGCATATATAATTTTGAATAAATACACTACAGTTTTAAATACATAAGCGGAGCCGGAGTAGCGTAGTCGGTATAGCGACTGGCTACGGGCTGGACGGAGGAGGGGTTGGAGTTCGAGTCCCAGTAGAGTCAAGATTTTTCTCTTCAGGAAGTCGTCCAGACCGGTTCTGGGGTCTACCCAACCTCCTACCCAATGGGTACCGGGGGCTCTTTCCCCATTGGTAAAGCGGTCGGGGCGTGAAGCTGACAACTCAACTCCAATTAGTACCGAGGTCAAGAAAACTTGGATCTACACATTCACTCCCCCATATGCCTTCAGGGCATGATGCTTAATTCGTTAAGCACAGGGACGATTTTATCTTTTTTAAAAATACGTAATAGACTTAAGGTATAGACTGGATTCACGTGGATCAGGAATGGGTTTAGTGAAGGGCTGTTGTTAATGTTGTAATGGTACTTCGGGTTCCATAAGAAGAGGTAAATTTATTGATCAGTTGATGAAGAAGCACTTTGTTGCATGGAGTTAGAATAAAAGTTATTTAACGAGACTCTGCTACCTTCAGGAACTATTAAATGTAAAATATTCTGGAATATTTATTAGAAGCCTACACGGATATTATTATTATTATTATTATTATTATCATCATCATCATCATCATCATCACCATCATCATCCTTTCCAGCATTATTCCTATTGGGACGTGTTAAAAATATTAAAAAGGAAACAATCTTTACCTCGTTCCGCAAGTCTTTACAAGGTACGAGTTCTTTTTGCTTGATAATTTAAAATACTTTCTGGAATCTTGCCTGATTCATCTTCTTAGTGTGTTCTATCTAATTGCTTATGTATTGTTCTACAAACCTGTACAGATAAGAAAAAGAAAGGGGGGGAAGAAAGAAGTTATGACCCATTTCATGATAATATCACGGATTTCCCTTCAAAAATGGAGGAAATCTACTAAGGTCTTTGTCTGGATAAATGATACTGTCTGGAAATGAATGTTAGTCTGGTCGGCATTTCAAGTAATTTCTTCGTTTGCCTAAGCGTGGTCCTATAATTTGTTTACGCTATACAGAGACAAAATGGAACCGAATAAGGCTGAAGCCGTCGCAGCTAGAACATGGCGGCACAATTCGTTCTCCCTCCTTGCGTTAAGGAGTATTGCTGTTGCATTCACCTGTTGCAAGAAGTAATGACTAACTGCCAGTACAGGGCAACAGGAAAGCGAGATTAGCTGACTGCAGAGCACAGGACACTACACAGAGGTGGGAGTTCATCCATTACAGGAATGTGGAATGCATTTCTTCTGTTGGTTCTGGCTCAGTGGCACAAAGACAAACTGTGTTCTATCTATCTACAGCCCTTGTGGACATGGCCGCTTTTTCGGTTTCTTAATCTATACACAGTCAGTAGGACTCCTTGGACGGGGGATCAGCCTGTCGCAAGTCCGCCATCTATACACAGAACAACACGGATACAGAATGAACGTAAACAGACAACCATGTCTCGATTGGGATTCGAACCTAAGAACTCAATGTTCAAGCGGGCTTTAAACTGCGCGGCCAATGTAATCGGCATATGCATTATCAAGTTTCCTGAGCAAGAAAACAAATCTAATTCATGATTCATTTTACGACCCGTTATTAACTGCCTAGACCTATTTTAATTGGCGATTCCAGAATTTGCCTGGAGGAAATGAAAAAATTGACGAGGAATATTAGGCAGGATAGCTGGTCTCAGGACCGGGATTCGAATCCTAAATCTTCCGGAGATTCAGCAATAGTGTAAAGGATTCTGCTGCACCATCCAGTAGTAAAGAATCTGACCTTTACTCAGACGGTACAGAATTCGAGTCTCGAGGAAGGGCAGACTACTTTGAGGTTCCTCCCATTTTCTCACATTTTCTCTAGACGAACATCTGGACAAGTTTATAAAAATGTCACGCCTGTCTTATAATAGCTCTCTGATCCACTGTCAGTTATCTCTGATAATCTGCATTTGCATCTGCAATAAGCGCACAACAGGGCCAACGACGTTTGCAAGGTAGCAATATACCCAGTGGTTACTGTCTTCTGAAATGTGGAACTGTGTCTATATGTAAGCGATGTTAGCAATAGTAGGATTGCTGATGAATGAACTGGAAAGAAACTGGAAGGAAGAGACCGCAGCGAAATAGAGATATTATCGGTGCTTGGTGTATATTTATAAAAAATTTGAAGAAAAAAAAATTATACTTCCAACATCAGCGTATAAGACGAATTACGCTAAAATTAAATATTGCACGCTCCTCCAAAACGTCATAAATAATCTCTAAATTACAAGACGTCACAGTCCAGAAATATCTCCCAAGTTACACGGCACCATATCCCAAAAATACCACCCAGGTTACACGGTGTCACATTCCAGAAATACCACCCAGGATAGATGGAGCCACGGCCCAGAAATACCACCCAGGTTACAAGGCATCACAACCCACACATATCTCCCAGGTTACATGGCGTTACAATCTAGAAATATCTCCCAGGTTACACGGCGTCACATACCAGAAGACTTCATTTTCATCGTCGCAAGAACCTCAAACTTCAAACGGAAGTGCACATATCCAGCAGGCTGCCATAGTGATGGTCTTTCCGGTCCAGTCCTGCTAACCGTGAAGCACGAAATTACTCCAGGAGACTAACTTGATCGTATAAAATTCTTGTATGTAAAGAATTATTGAAATGTACTTCAGGAGGCGAAGAGCAGTTGTGGGAAGAAATGAAACTGCTTCTCGGACGTAACATGAAGGCAGAACACGCTTATGGGCAATATTTGACTAACAGAATGCTTATGACAAACACCTGAAATAGGCTCAAGACACGGTTGAACCTCTGGGTTTCATAAAACACTGACAAACATGTGATTAGCTGAGCTACTTCTGGCTTCATAAGTATCATTCCGGTCCATGAATTTAGTTTAGTTAATATTATTGTCTTCTGGAGCCGGGATATCTTAGACGGTATAGCAACGGGCTTCAGGCTGGAGAACCTGTATTCTATTCCGGACAGGGGAAAGAGATTTTTCCTTTCTCCATAGCTTCTAGACCGTCTCTAGGACCTACTCAGCTTCATACCCAATTGGTGCCGGAGGGGGGGATTATCCCCGAGGTTAAAGAGGTCGGGGAATGAATCTGACCATTCACCTCCACCTATTGCCAAGGTCAAGATTTATGGACTGTACCTTCATTCCCCATTCGTCGTCATGGCCTAATGCTTAATAATTTAAGCACAATAACGTTTTTATCTTGACCACAGTGTTGGTGTTCTAGTATCGTTACTATAGCAACGCATCTGACTCGTGTTTTTGAGGTATCCGTTACGATTCTCGGTTAAGTCAGCGGCTTATCTGAAGTTTCTGTTCGATCTTCCTCCATCTTCATCGAATACCGAAATAGCAACCTGTACATTCAAATGGGATACTTCAGTCTTACACAAGACTTCCCATGTATCTCTAAAAATTAAGCCATAATCATGCAAGACCTGAGGTTCTCACAGCGCTGGTTACGAAGAGTTCTGTCTTCTGGGATGTTAGGTTTTGTAGTCCGTTGAGTCAACAAATGTTTCGAAGGAACATGTCTTTTCCATATTCGGGATTAAAGAGTAAGCCAAGCAATAAACCAGCATGTTAATTGTAATATTTATATTTTTCATGCTAGTGGAGTGGGACTAAGTCCCTCGTGCTGCGGCCACTTCTGGCTATTGTACCAGCCCCAGGTGATAGGTGAGGGTGATTGTGGAGCAATTGGTGGAATGAAGTTTGGCAGGGGAAACCGAAGTACTCGGAAAAAACCTGCCCCAGCGCCACTTTGTCCACCACAAATCCCACTTGATCAGATCCCGGGATCGAACCCGGGCCGCCGCGATGGGAAGCCAGCGACTAACCGCTTCAGCTATGGCTAATATTTATATAAGTAACAAGTACTGGACTTGGAACTATTAATGCAATGGAGCAGGGCTCGTTTCGAGAAACTGTAATTTAGTTAAGAAATAACCACCCTTTTTGGAACCTGAAGATTCGTTACCGTAAGGAGTTCAGTCTTCTAGAATATAATGGAGTTCAGTTCCCTGAAAGTCAACAGAGTCTTCGGAGGAATATGTCGCTTCAATATTCAGGGTCTAAGAGTAAGTTAAGAAAGAAACCAACATGAAGCTGGTTCCTACCTTTCTACCTTCTTTAAAGGAGAGGCAAAGATAAAACTATCCCTGTAACAAGCCTTGAAGGCCCATAAGGTTATGAGACGTAGAGGTTCCCACATTTTGTCTAGACAGCCGGCTCACAGATGCCGGTGAGATTGTCAGCCTTATGCTCCGGCCACCCTTTACTTCCAGGAAGATTCCTGGTACTCGTTTTTGATAAAGGCTGAGTCGACCCCAGTGTCATAATGCGGCCGGAAGGATAAGGTAAAAAAAAAATCCGATGACCTCAGCGGGAATAGAACCCGCTACCTTCCGGCTTGTAGCGTGGTGCCTCAACAATTTGCACTACCGCGTCCCCCTTTAAAGAAGAGGAAAAAGGCAAAATGCTAAAAGTCTTTGAGAAACTGGGTTTCGAATGGTGAGTGTTTTACATGCAGCCAGACGGTCTGTGCAGTGGTGAATCCCCTGTTTTGTGACATAAGCTTTACCAAACTGGACGTCATGCGCCATGATTCTGAATTACAGCCATAACCCAGGAGGTGAAATACTGAAATATCAATACAATCGATTTCTGTCGGTCTTCAATACGAACGCAGAGTGCAAATGGGAAGCGGCTGGGCCATGTGGCAAATTACTGCCAATACAGAACCGTACTAATACCTACCAAGAGTAAAACCAACATGGGACTGGCCGCACTGTGCTTAACACAAAACCTCTCTTACAAATTATATGCCACGGTTGATACCTCTGTGATGGTCATACAGCTATCCTCATTGTTAGGGCTCGAACACATGACAGCCTACCTTCCACTTCTGCAAAATTATCATTCTTTTTCTACGTCATTCTTTTCAATTTTACTCTTTTACATATATTTAAACTAATCTAAAAATTCAAAATGCGTAAATAATTACTTTCAGAATATATTGACAGTGAAATAATCCCTTTAGCCTTTTTAATAATAGACGATATAAAGTTCACACATACAAAGGCTTTCAGTTTTGTTTCTGTACTGAAAGCAGCAATACGTAATTAAAAAACTTTCACTCACATCAGCAACGTAACAGCTTAGCATGCTGAACAAGAGTATGACACTTGTTAAATCCTGTGGATATATTCAAAATGAACTGTTATATTATTTTTATTTGAATTAAATTATTAAATAAATCATCATACTCCAATTATTAAAACTATTCCCATGGGAACCAAGGTCTCTAGCAATTATCTAGAGTCGGTATTTATACACTGTTTGTTCGGTAACAAGCAAAAATAGACTTACGTGATGCGATGCTGCTAGAAGTGTCAGTCGAGTTATCACAGACCGATTAAATCAAAGTCAAAGTCAAAGTCAAAGTCACGTTGCAACTGACGATCAGTCAGTCAGTCAGTCAGTCAATTTTCGTGTCCGTGTCGAACCAAATCTGGGGCTATGACCAGATCTTTACTGTCTGAAAGTTACGGTCTCATTATTGTGGGCTGCCCTCTCTGACGAGAGGACGGGTCTGTCTTTTGTCAGAGTCACTGTCTGCAGTAGTAAGTTAATTGTCATAATGTAAAGGATATTTACATGTTAAAAATGTATATAAAACATATACAGGGCCTCTGTCAGTGCAGGCTCTGTACAGCAGATTATGTCCTCTTTCTAGTAGCTTCCGCTACAACGGCAGTCTAGTCACTTGAAAGGACGTATGCTTGACCGCCGCCAAGTTTAAGCCTATTCTACTTTCTATGTCTGGCTTCGTCTTGTCCAATATTTCGAACATTTTCGATAACACGATTTTGTATGACTTCTGTTTTGCCTGTATAATTTTATATAATTTGTATAATCATATACTTACGGAATTTTGAGAGCTATGTGCAAAACGCGAAACAGTGTGTGCCTTAGAAAATATGCCGATTAATGTGTCGTTACTCAAATTATATATTGTTTGAGAGAAGAAGGAGGGAGGTAACACAATGGCAAAGCATAAAATAAAACCGAATAAGAAACGATATATTCTATCAGGATGTAAACGGTTTTCACAAATATTCTAGCTAATCTCAATGCAATAAACCTAGAAAACAAATATAATCAAGTGTATTGTGACATGTAGACCCATTTCTAGGAAACGAGTTGACGAACACGTTTCCTAGGATACGAAAATGAAATATGTAGGTTCTTGGATACCAGTACGTTGCTGTGGGATCAACAGACGTGTCCATGGATACTAGTAATCAACAGATATTTCTTAGGATATCGCTACATTATACAAGCGGCCGTTCAGATAAGAACAAAGACGGAAGTCAGTCAATTGTCAGTTGAAAGTCAGCCTGCGAAGAGAATTCTAGAAAACAGTCGTAGCCCAGACAGAATGGGGCCAGTGTTAGGCAGCCATTTGTTTTGAGTTATTTTACATAACTTACTGTGAATACAAGTCATTGTAAAACAAGGTGTCAATAAATCCAATCCAGTAGCCGTTATTATTGGTAATGGAGCCATAAACACGTGACAGTATTAATATTTGTAGCTCTAGTACTATAAAGAAAATGTAAAAACGAATTGAATTTGATATGCTGTTTTCTGAAGAGACAGATGCAGCACCCACACCAAGGGGCAGTGAAGCTATTTTCTGCCGCAATCGTAAACTTGGCTGATAAAAAAGATGTTCAAGCATTTAATCCGGAAATGCCACATATACTATACAATTTAATATAAGGAGATTTTCAGATATCATTAAGGTTTACTTTTTGGTAATTTATAAACCACATTATTTTTATAGGTTGGCGGACCTGAACCTTTTTTATTCACATAAAGGAAGCCTCGGATTATAAGAGTTCGAAAACCGCTGACCTATAGCCCCAGTTTCCCCTCCCCCCCCCAAAAAAAAAGAGAGAAAAAGATTTAAATTAATTTAAATTTTAATAAATAATTGATGGCGCTTCTCTTACTGTAATGTGTTACATATTCTTATTACATAATATTAAGAACGCTTGTTTCTACACCATCTGATGTATGGGAAACCAATTCATGCAAATCTAAGTTCAAAGTCATAACAACTTCAGAGTGAAAATGTGGTTAAAGGCTCCAAAGATTCCAGCGACTTTTTCATTCAGTTCCTTACAGTCTGTTACTCACGTTGTCCAACAGTTTTACAGCCCTGAGCCACTTACAAAGAAATTGTGACAAAGTCCGCTAAAGGTAACGTGAGTAACAGACTGTAAGGAACTGAATGAAAAAGATGAAGACCTGAACATATATATATATTACACAAACATGTGATATTGTAAAGTTGAAAACATTAAACTGGAACTTCCATTATACAGAGGTTATGAGGCTGTGAAAGCGAGTAGCTTGAGTAGTAGCTTGGAGTAGTATCAGGTTTGAGTCCCCGCTGGTTTACTCTGTATCCTGACTGAGGTGTTTCGTGGGTGCCTTAAGCGTCTAAAAGCTGATGGCGAATACCTCGCGATAGGTCATATCCAGATCCTATTACTTGTCATTGACTGTACTTCCATCTGATTCGACACAATGCTTCTTCTGCAAAAAGTTATTTTTTTCTAGAACAGTTTCTGTTTGGTTGAAGTCTATGTACGAAAGTCTCCTTATACTCTGCTTTTCCTCATGTTCAGCAGTTGAAATATCGTCATTAAATATCCTAAATATAAATTAAGAAGATGTGAAGTAGATGGAGGTAACTGAGAACAGATGTAATGGGAGTAATGAACATCAGAGTTTCGTAATAACCGAACATTTCTTGAGCAGCAGAGCGAATGGCGACCGACGGCGGTACAGCGGCACGAATGAATGAGAGAGTGAATTGGTACAGTGAGATGTGTGTGTGTGTGTGTGTTGTTTGGTTTGATTAATTGATGGTTAGCCAGTCATGAAGCTCTGAAAGTAGATTCATTTTTTATCGCGTTCACAGACTCTGTGACAGTGGATGTGAGCGTGCCCTACATTCATGTTATCCTGAACAATCTGTCCACAAGTGGAGTCCGGTAAATATTATTTCAAGTTGGACAGACACCAGAACCCGTGCTGCATACATTGACCTACTCGAATGGTGCCACCTAACCTCAACATCACGCCAAAACTAAAGCCCCAAGTTGAGTGTAACTGAGATGCACAGACTCTCACGCTGTATAATTTTCCGGGTAGAATGACTGGATTTTCTTGTTCTTGTGAAGGAAAAGCAGGGGTATATTACGTTCACGACTGCAATTATATAGATTGTGGTCTTCTGGGTTATTACAACTTGCAGTTTTGTGGATAGATACCGACGTTTCGGAGCATTATTCTCGGTCCTGAAAGGGACAATATTCCAGTTCACCGTTCTTATTAGCCCTAGCCAGTACCGATCTCTGACCCTCCCGCGGATCAGAGTGAATACCTGACTGCAGCTTTCGAGTGTGTGACGTCTGATGGAAGTTTACCGATATTTCGAGGAAAATGTTTGCCGCCTTTTTCAGTGTAGATTCCTGTACTATGAAGATAGAGACAGCAGAGATTTCTGGAACGTTTTTAACTACCAGACTATACGGGATCACATCTCAGAAGACCATAATATTAATACGCCTTTTCTTCGCCATCAAAACCTTACATCGTAGGCTGCAAAGTATTACAAACGACACGGCTTCAAATTTCCCTTGCCATAGAATAGCTCAGGATAAAGTCGAATAGAATATCGGAACGAGGAAATTGGATATTTTACTGT